>NC_084576.2:2060000-2360000 GCF_033978685.3 Nerophis lumbriciformis
ATATATGTATGTGTGGGGAAAAAAATCACAAGACGACTTCATCTCTACAGGCCTGTTTCATGAGGGGGTTCCCTCAATCATCAGGAGATTTTAATGGGAGCATTCACATACCATGGTTTATATAGGGCACAGAGTGGGTGGGTACAGGCTGGCGTAGAGGCGTGGTGATTGGCTCATGTGTTACCTAGGAGGTGTTTCCGTCTGTGGCGGCATGCTGTTACAATTTCGCTACGCTTGTTGAGGGATGACAGGTCTGGACGGTAAATAATAAACAGTTTCTCTTTCAAGCATAGGTTGCATCTTTTATTACCACTATTGTAAGGTGTGCTGGATGCAAGAATTTGCCATGTTATTGAATATTCAACATTATTGTCTTTGAGGTCCCAAATGTGTTTGCTGAGTTCTGTGGTATTCCGCAGGTTTTGGTTCCTGAAAGAAGCCTTGTGATTGTTCCATCTGGTTTTAAACTCTCCCTCGGTTAATCCTACATATGTGTCGGATGTGTTAATGTCCTTGCGTGTTACCTTAGATTGGTAGACAACTGATGTTTGTAAGCACCCCCCGTTGAGAGGGCAATCAGGTTTCTTTCGGCAGTTGCAGCCTTTGTTGGTTTTGGAGTCGCTCTGTCCGGGGGCCGACGGCTCATTTGCAATTGTTTTGTTGTGGTTTGAGATAATTTGTCGTATATTGTTCATACAGCTGTAGCTCAATTTAATGTTGTTCTTGTTGAATACTTTTCTTAGGGTGTTGTCTTTGGGAAAGTGTTTGTCAATCAGAGTGAGGAATTTGTGTCCAATGTTAGTTGAGACGTTTTTGCTGTATGGGGGGTTGTACCAGATGATGTCGTTTCGTTTTCTGTTCTTTTTTGGTTGGTTTCCTGGCGTGGGTTCATAGGTGAGGGTGAAATTGTATCCGTTTTCATCAAGGGCTTTTTGGTACGGGGGGGTTGCTTGGTCAAATTCAGCTTTGCTAGATGACAGCATCGATAGCCTTTTATTAATTCCGGTAGGTATTCTTTTCGTGGTGGTGGGTGGGTGGTTGCTGTCATGGTGCACGTATTGGAGTGTTGTGTTGGGTTTCGTGAATGGTTGGTAGCTGTTATTTCTCAGGTTGAAAGTGACGTCAAGGAAGTTGACGGTTTGCTTGTTGGCTTCAATCGTGATCCGTAGGCCGTTCTCTTTGAAAATTTGGCATATGCGCTTCTTGGTATTCTCGCTGCTCCTTGGCGAGGCGCGACACACTGCCAGTCCGTCATCACGGTAAATACCAAGGTTCAGATTGAGGCTAGCGAGCTGGGAGAGGAGGAAACTCCCAACGAGTTCACACGTTTCTGCTCCGTCAAAACTTCCCATAGTGACGTCAAATGTTGCATTGTTCTTTTTTTGCCATGGTGTACTGTTGTGGATGAGAATGGAGTTTTTTGCGTGGATGATGATGTTTCTTTCGTTGCCTGTGATTGAGTCGTAGTCTGAGGCGAAGTCTAGTGCTTGAGTCAGTAGGTCTTGCGTGATGGAAGGGTAAAATTCTCCGATATCAAAGGAGATAAAGTTGTGCTGTTGTTTGTCTTGGATGTTGTTGAACCATTTGATTACTGCTGCTGTATTTCTCCATTGGTTGAGTGGTGTTTTGTCCTTGATTTTTGTGTTGACTCTGTCCAGGATTATTTTGCTGATTTTTCCTATTTCAGATTTAGTTGGGTTTATTAGTCGGCATGTTGGGTTGTTTGCGAAGTTGGGTTTGTGGTCCTTCAATGTGATGAAGGCTTCCTTGTTGGCTGTGGCGTCCATCCTGTCCTTATATATATATAAAGTTGAGATTTCTGTGGTTTATCCGTTATACAGTGTTCAATACCGGGGTAGAGTGGAATATACGTTAGGTCAGGAAAAAACACAGATAATATTTCATCCCTACAAGCTTGTTTTTCAGGTTTCACTGCTCTTCGGGGGATTTTATTGAAGTGTCTGTGTAGTGTGTAACAATGCCCACAACCCCATGTAATGTACCCTATATATATGTAACAACCACAGACACTTCAATAAAATCCCCTGAAGAGCAGTGAAACCTGCGAAACAGGCTTGTAGGGATGAAATAGCCTCTGTGTTTTTCCTGACCATACATACATATATACATACATACATATATACATACATACATACATATAATGTCAGATTGTCATCTGTCAGATTGTCATCCGGGAACATTATTTTTAATGCTTTACAAGTACGGTATTTATTTGCTCAATAGTTGCTAACAGTTTTATCCAAAGTACCATCAGGGTTTGTTTTAAAGTAAAATTTGCCAGCATGCACAACAGTCTGAGTAGTTGTCTTCATCTTTGTACTGACGTATGCATTGACCTGATCACTGACCATGTACCTGATCAACCCATGCCGCCTATCAGGTAACCATCCAACCACAAGGTAAAGGAGCATGGCTGAGACGAGGGATCTTGGGCCCCAAAAAGTTGGTGACCCCTTTTCTACCTTCAAGCCACTCAAAGCGCTTTGACACTATTTCCACATTCACCCATTCACACACTGATGGCGGGAGCTGCCATGCAAGGCCCTAACCACGACCCATCGGGAGCAAGGGTGAAGTGTCTTGCTCAAGGACACAACGGACGTGACAAAGTTGGTAGAAGTTGGGGATTGAACCAGGAACCCTCTGGTTGCTTGCACGGCCACTCTCCTAACCACGCCGTCCCCACAGTAACCACAGTATAAATATTTTCTTTTTATGGCGAACTATACTACGTCAAAGTACTACAAGTCATTTGAATGATCTATTATGTCAAAGTCAGTGTGGGCATGGCTTTACTTTCCAAGTGAAAGTGACCCTGAAACTCACAAGCTGCAAAGTTGACAAAGGTCTGCAGAGAACAGCTGGTAATGTTTAATCACAGAGGGGAGTTTTCCCTACGAGGCAGATCTTCCTCTCCCTTTGACAGTTACACAGACGGTCTGTTCCACCTGGGAACACACACTCACAACCCTGAGCCACATCCAGTGACCCGAGATCACGTCCCCCAATAGAATATAAACAAATTACTAGGAGTGTTTGTGGAGAAGTATAGGCAGTTCCTTAAGTAACATTCTAAACTGCCATACACATAAAAAACAAGTTCACCACAGTAATTGGGTTAACAGTTCAAAAGAATACTTACCGTAATTTCCGGACTATAAGGCGCACCTGACTATAAGCCGCACCAGCTAAATTTAGGGGAAAATACAGATTGCTCCATATATAAGCCGCACCCGACTATAAGCCGCAGGCGTTTTGATGTGTACCGTATTTTCCGCACCATAAGGCGCCCTGGGTTATAAGCCGCGCCTTCAATGAACGGCATATTTCAAAACTTTGTCCACCTATAAGCCGCCCCGTGTTATAAGCCGCATCTAACTGCGCTAAAGGCAATGTCAAAAAAACAGTCAGATAGGTCAGTCAAACTTTAATAATATATTAAAAACCAGCGTGATGTGGGCGCGCATGGAGTCGTATATCAACATGGACGGAGCTGCGTGAAAAAAGCCACCCGGCCTCTTCGCGTAAACTTCCCTTAACCACTCGCTCATCTTTTCTTCATCCATCCATCCCTTCGAGTTAGCTTTTATGATGACGCCGGCTGGAAAGGTCTCTTTTGGCAAGGTCTTCCTTTTGAATATCACCATGGGTGGAAGTTTCTGGCCATTAGCATGGCAAGCTAGAACCACAGTGAAGGATGACTTCTCATTCCCTGCGGTGCGAATATTCACCGTACGTGCTCCCGTTGTATCCACAGTGCGGTTCACAGGAATATCAAAAGTCAGTGGAACCTCGTCCATGTTGATAATGTTCTCTGGCCGGATCTTTTTTTCAGCTATCTTGTTTTTACAATATGCACGGAAAGTAGCCAGCTTTTCTTGAAAGTCTTTAGGCAGTTGCTGTGAAATAGTAGTCCGTGTGCGGATGGAGAGATTGCGTCTTTTCATGAACCGGATCCCTGTCGCTTAGTAGGAGCCATTTTGTGGTCTTTACAGATGTAAACACACAAAGGAAATGAAACGTAATATCCGCGCGCTTCTTCTTCTTCTACGGGGGTGGGTGGTTGCTTACAGTAGAAGAAGAAGCGCTTCCTCTTCTATGGGGGCGGGTGCTTACCTTGGCGGTTGCTTGCGTAGAAGAAGAAGCACTTCCTCTTCTACGGGGAAAAAAGATGGCGGCTGTTTACAGTAGTTGCGAGACCTAAACTTTATGAAAATGAATCTTAATATTTATCCATATATAAAGCGCACCGGGTTATAAGCCGCACTGTCAGCTTTTGAGTAAATTTGTGGTTTTTAGGTGCGGCTAATAGTGCGGAAAATACGGTAATTTAATAGCTGTATAGAAGCTAAAGGATGAAAAAATGTATAAACCATGTTTGGATTCATATTGTTGTCTACATTTTTGCCTGAATCTTTTGCAATCAATTTTAGTCCAAAATGGAAATAGCAAACGTGTCAGGTTTTTTTTTTTTTTACTTTATGAATGCTCATTTGATCCATTTATGTCCTATTTGTCAAAGTCAAGGCCCGCGGGCCAGATCCGATCCGACCCGTGAATGAATGATCCATGGCCCCCGGGATGATATTTGATTAGAATTAGAACCGGCCCGCTGTTTTGCATATATTTAAAAAAATATATATATATATATATATATATAATCTGTTCATGAATGAGTACATCCGTTCGGCCACCGTGTTCAATGGAGAAGTCTGATCTACAAAATGTGCAGGCAGCATACCCCTTCCCCTTCGAGCTGTCCTGGATGAACTGAAATTATTTT
Source organism: Nerophis lumbriciformis (assembly GCF_033978685.3). Lineage (NCBI taxonomy): Eukaryota > Metazoa > Chordata > Actinopteri > Syngnathiformes > Syngnathidae > Nerophis > Nerophis lumbriciformis. The sequence goes on from NC_084576.2 coordinate 2,064,805, forward strand.
TTCCTATAATTTTGGAACTTGCAAGCGTACTTCTTCTTCTTAGTCGTCGTCGCCATGTCTCTTCTTTGTTCTTCTGCTTCGTCTCTGTTATGTTTTTGGACATTACTACTTGCCGTAGTTTTGAAGCAATGCATGATGGAATCCGGATGTTGTGTGTCAGTGTATTAACGTGCCAGCTGGAATAAACACACGTTAAGAAATAGCTCTATGACTGGCTACTTTATGGGTTATAGACATATACAGGTAAAAGCCAGTAAATTAGAATATTTTGAAAAACTTGATTTATTTCAGTAATTGCATTCAAAAGGTGTAACTTGTACATTATATTTATTCATTGCACACAGACTGATGCATTCAAATGTTTATTGCATTTAATTTTGATGATTTGAAGTGGCAACAAATGAAAATCCAAAATTCCGTGTGTCACAAAATTAGAATATTACTTAAGGCTAATACAAAAAAGGGATTTTTAGAAATGTTGGCCAACTGAAAAGTATGAAAATGAAAAATATGAGCATATACAATACTCAATACTTGGTTGGAGCTCCTTTTGCCTCAATTACTGCGTTAATGCGGCGTGGCATGGAGTCGATTAGTTTCTGGCACTGCTCAGGTGTTATGAGAGCCCAGGTTGCTCTGATAGTGGCCTTCAACTCTTCTGCGTTTTTGGGTCTGGCATTCTGCATCTTACTTTTCACAATACCCCACAGATTTTCTATGGGGCTAAGGTCAGGGGAGTTGGCGGGCCAATTTAGAACAGAAATACCATGGTCCGTAAACCAGGCACGGGTAGATTTTGCGCTGTGTGCAGGCGCCAAGTCCTGTTGGAACTTGAAATCTCCATCTCCATAGAGCAGGTCAGCAGCAGGAAGCATGAAGTGCTCTAAAACTTGCTGGTAGACGGCTGCGTTGACCCTGGATCTCAGGAAACAGAGTGGACCGACACCAGCAGATGACATGGCACCCCAAACCATCACCCAACCATGCAAATTTTGCATTTCCTTTGGAAATCGAGGTCCCAGAGTCTGGAGGAAGACAGGAGAGGCACAGTTTCCACCATCAGTGATGGTTTGGGGTGCCATGTCATCTGCTGGTGTCGGTCCACTCTGTTTCCTGAGATCCAGGGTCAACGCAGCCGTCTACCAGCAAGTTTTAGAGCACTTCATGCTTCCTGCTGCTGACCTGCTCTATGGAGATGGAGATTTCAAGTTTCAACAGGACTTGGCGCCTGCACACAGCGCAAAATCTACCCATGCCTGGTTTACGGACCATGGTATTTCTGTTCTAAATTGGCCCGCCAACTCCCCTGACCTTAGCCCCATAGAAAATCTGTGGGGTATTGTGAAAAGGAAGATGCAGAATGCCAGACCCAAAAACGCAGAAGAGTTGAAGGCCACTATCAGAGCAACCTGGGCTCTCATAACACCTGAGCAGTGCCAGAAACTCATCGACTCCATGCCACGCCGCATTAACGCAGTAATTGAGGCAAAAGGAGCTCCAACCAAGTATTGAGTATTGTACATGCTCATATTTTTCATTTTCATACTTTTCAGTTGGCCAACATTTCTAAAAATCCCTTTTTTGTATTAGCCTTAAGTAATATTCTAATTTTGTGACACACGGAATTTTGGATTTTCATTTGTTGCCACTTCAAATCATCAAAATTAAATGAAATAAACATTTGAATGCATCAGTCTGTGTGCAATGAATAAATATAATGTACAAGTTACACCTTTTGAATGCAATTACTGAAATAAATCAAGTTTTTCAAAATATTCTAATTTACTGGCTTTTACCTGTATAATAGTCTCCTTTTCAGATGAGAGAGGACGCTAAAGGCAGTGCCTTTAAGGCACACCCCCAATATTGTTGTCCGGGTGGAAATCGGGAGAAATTCGGGAGAATGGTGGCACTGAAATTCGGGAGTCTCCCGGGAAAATCGTGAGGGTTGGCAAGTATGCTAACCACCAATGCACTATGCTGCCATTTATGCACAATTACAGTTCAAATCTGCACCTGATTTTCTTCTGCATCCATTGTCTATCATGCGCACGTTTGATCAGTTCTTTGTCGGAGGTACCCTGCAGAAAAGAGGGCGACACGTTACATTCAATTAACGAGCTGCTGCGGCTGCACGCACCCTAACCCGGAGAGAAAATCACAATGGCTTGGGCCGCGGCCAAGTGCTGGGTTTGCGCCACATGGCTCGGCCGGGCCCGGTTCCGGCAGCATTCCAAGAGCAGCTCACGGTCACTCACGGCAGACACGTCTCTCTCTCTCTCTCTCTCCGTCTCCTCGGTGCACTCGGGTCAGTGGAAAAGGGAATGCAACACACATTGTTGGCCCCCGCCGCTCTATTATTCATGTCCTGCTCCCGGAATAGCGTACTCAAACAGTACGCACCGTTTCATCGGAGCATGAAAAAAAAAAGTTGCATATTGTCAGACCAAGGTGGCTCGTATAAAGAGCTAAAAAAAAAAAAAAAAAAAGGCCGCTTTTCCGATATGCCTGTGCTTTTCTAAATGTAACCAAGGAGACAGCATACTAGATGAGGCCTTGTTCAAAAGGTGGCAATTCTCTCTTGTTGGTGAATGCTCACCCATCCAGACGTGAACCCCGCATGTGCGCCAAGCCAGACATCCTGCATGTGACCAAAACTCAGCAGCCTTGGGGAAACGCTGGAACATCTCTGCACTGTTACACAACCGACAACACGTGGACACTTTCAAATAACGCTGCAAAGATGTGAGTAGAGTGGCACCTCAAAAGGAGAACAAACGGAGTTCAACCCATTTTCATGCAAGTGTGTTTTGTTTTTTACCTGTGCAATCAAATCAAATCAAATCAAATCAACTTTATTTATAGAGCACATTTAAAATTGACCACAGGGGTAGCCAAAGTGCTGTACAATGAGCAGGTTAAAAGATAAAACGAGTACCGAGCAAACACAACACAACACAAACAGAACACGATAAAAAATAAATAATTAAAATAGAATTAATAAAAACATAAAAACATAAAAACAGGATCACAGCAGGTGTATTATGGGGCGCCATTGCAGGATGGATATCACTCAGTGTTAAAAGCCATGGAATAAAAGTATGTTTTTAAGAGAGATTTAAAAACAGGAAGAGAGGAGGCTTGTCTTAACACTCAGAGGTAGGTCGTTCCAGAGCTTGGGAGCAGCAACGGCGAAAGCTCTGTCACCTCTAAGCTTCAGCCTTGTGTCAGGGACCGTCAACAGCAGCTGATCGGCTGATCTTAAGGATCGGGTGGGGCAGTAAGGCTGAAGGAGGTCGGAGAGATAGGTTGGCGCGAGGTTGTTTAGACATTTAAAAACAAATAAAAGGAGTTTAAAATGTATTCGGTACCGCACAGGGAGCCAGTGAAGGGACGCTAAAATAGGGGTGATGTGCTCACGTCTGCGGGTCTGTGTTAGCAGACGAGCAGCAGAGTTCTGCACGAGCTGCAGGCGGGCGAGGGAGGCCTGGCTAATGCCAACATACAGGGCATTACAATAATCAAGACGAGTCGAGATAAAAGCGTGGATTAATTTCTCAAGATCATGTCTTGATAGAAGCGGTTTCACTTTCGCTATTTGGCGTAATTGATAAAAGCTTTTTTGAACGACGCTGCTGATTTGTTTTTCGAATTTAAAATCTGAGTCAAACTTTACCCCCAGGTTTGTGACAGAGTCGCTGAGATACGGGGTCAGAGTGCCGAGGTCAACGTTGGGGGAGGGAGAGCGACTTGGACCGAACAACATAACTTCTGTTTTATCTTCATTTAGGCTCAGGAAGTTAGCTGAAAGCCAGACTTTGATGTCGTGCAGGCAGTCAATAAGACGTTGAACCGTGTTATTTTGTGCCATGGGAAAATAAATCTGGCAATCATCGGCATAAAAATGAAATGCAATACTGTACTTCCTAAAAATAGAACCAAGGGGGAGAAGGTAAAGCGCAAATAAAATTGGGGCAAGGATTGAGCCCTGGGGGACCCCATGTGGTAAAGGAGCTGTGGACGACATAAAACTGTCTACTTTTACACAAAAACTCCTGTCGGTTAGGTACGACCGGAACCAGTTCGGCGCCCTCAACTGGTTCAATGCAGACAGGTATACTGTATGTCAGGGGTTCTCAACCGTTTTGACCTCAGGGCCCAACATTGCCACTACTGAGGGGCGCGGGGCTGAAGACTGAATTAAATTACCGTATTTTTCGGAGTATAAGTCGCACCGGAGTATAAGTTGCACCTGCCGAAAATGCATAATAAAGAAGGAAAAAAACATATATAAATCGCACTGGAGCCCGGCCAAACTATGAAAAAAACTGCGACTTATATTCCGAAAAATACGGTGCACTTTTCATTGCACACTGAATCAATCAATCAATCAATCTTTATTTATATAGCCCTAAATCACAAGTGTCTCAAAGGGCTGCACAAGCCACAACGACATCCTCGGTACAAAGCCCACATACGGGCAAGGAAAAACTCACCCCAGTGGGACGTCGATGTGAATGACTATGAGAAACCTTGGAGAGGACCGCATATGTGGGTAACCCCCCCCCCCCTCTAGGGGAGACCGAAAGCAATGGATGTCGAGTGGGTCTGACATAATATTGTGAGAGTCCAGTCCATAGTGGATCCAACATAATAGTAAGAGTCCAGTCCATAGTGGGGCCAGCAGGACACCATCCCGAGCGGAGACGGGTCAGCAGCGTAGAGATGTTCCCAGCCGATGCACAGGCGAGCGGTCCACCCCGGGTCCCGACTCTGGACAGCCAGCACTTCATCCATGGCCACCGGACCTGTGCCCCCCCCCCCTCAAGGAAAAGGGGAGCAGAGGAGAAAAGAAAAGAAACGGCAGATCAACTGGTCTAACAGGGGGGCTATTTAAAGGCTAGAGTATACAAATGAGTTTTAAGATGGGACTTAAATGCTTCTACTGAGGTAGCATCTCTAATTGTTACCGGGAGGGCATTCCATAGTACTGGAGCCCCAATAGAAAACGCTCTATAGCCCGCAGACTTTTTTTGGGCTCTGGGAATCACTAATAAGCCGGAGTTCTTTGAACGCGGATTTCTTGCCGGGACATATGGTACAATGCAATCGACAAGATAGGACGGAGCTAGACCGTGTAGTATTTTATACGTAAGTAGTAAAACCTTAAAGTCACATCTTAAGTGCACAGGAAGCCAGTGCAGGTGAGCCAGTATAGGCGTAATATGATCAAACTTTCTTGTTCTTGTCAAAAGTCTAGCAGCTGCATTTTGTACCAACTGTAATCTTTTAATGCTAGACATAGGGAGACCCGAAAATAATACGTTACAGTAGTCGAGACGAGACGTAACGAACGCATGAATAATGATCTCAGCGTCGCTAGTGGATAAAATAGAACGAATTTTAGCGATATTACGGAGATGGAAGAAGGCCGTTTTAGTAACACTCTTAATGTGTGACTCAAAGGAGAGAGTTGGGTGGAAGATAATACCCAGATTCTTTACTGATTCGCCTTGTGTAATTGTTTGGTTGTCAAATGTTAAGGTGGTATTATTAAATAAATGTCGGTGTTTAGCAGGACCGATAATCAGCATTTCCGTTTTTGAATGAGATTTTAATCATATTCAAGAATCACATCCAACCTACTTAGAGTTTACAACCTTGTCAAATGGTCTGAAACCATTTGTTAATCATAATAATAAATAAGGATGATCATTTATTTAACACGCATACTTCAGGCTTAGGTCAGGTTGATGGGACGGCGTGGCGTGGTTGGGAGAGTGGCCGTGCGAGCAACCTGAGGGTTCCTGGTTCAATCCCCAGCTTCTACCAACTTTGTCACGTCCGTTGTGTCCTTGAGCAAGACACTTCACCCTTGCTCCTGATGGGTCATGGTTAGGGCCTTGCATGGCAGCTCCCGCCATCAGTGTGTGAATGTGTGTGTGAATGGGTGAATGTGCAAATAGTGTCAAAGCGCTTTGAGTACCTTGAAGAGAGAAAAGCGCTATACGAGTATAACCCATTAACCCATTGATTAGAAAAGTACTAACCAAATACACTGCATAAGAAGGGATTCATGAATACCAAATGAAAAAAACATTTACATATAATTATGTCGTGCTAAAATTGAGAAAATTAATAACAAACATGTTACTTATATAAACTGTCAGGTTCAAATACAGGACATCTGTTACACAAGACAAAAGGCAAGGAATCAAACAGAGACAGAATTCAATTTGGACTCAATTGAGGAGAGACGGCTTCAACCTGTAAACTCTTACAGTGTCTTAGCACGCTCTGACGAAGAAGGTTCTCGTCTCCTCTTTTAATTCAGATGTTCCATGTTCACGCACCAACATATGTCACAATAGGAATGGGGAGGTATGTAAAACAGTCATTGTTTTTGGTCGCTTTGAAGTCCAAGAAGAGGACTTCTCGGGCTTGGCTCTTCCTGGATCCAGCTGGGGCAGGTGTTGGAGGACAATGGACAACCCCTCCCGTCTCCTGTCCACAGTGACTTCAAGAGGGCAGCGTGTCGTAAATAGCGTTGACCAAATAGTTGGAAGAGAGTTTGTGAATTACTTCAAAGAGAGTTCGTTTAACACTTCAAAGAGAGTTCCTCCAGGAGTTGAGCACATCCTGCCATCTGTCCGTGCTGAAATCACAGTGGCATTTCACGAGACTTCATCCTTTTGTTAGGCCTCGAAATACAGCATTCATAATACAACATTTCTTTTGTGATAACTTACAAACAATTATTCCAACATAAACTGTCAATAAAATGAAAGTGCAAATGAAAATACAGCTTCATCACTTTAGTCATATTTTTTTGCGTTCTATGACTTCTTCTGTTTGTGTCATATTGTCATTAATGCCACATAGAAGAAACTGATATTTTTTGGCGGCCGTCTAGGGCAGTGTTTTTCAACCACTGTGTCACAGCACAGTGTGCCGTGACACAGTCTGGTGTGCCGTGGGAGATGATCTAATTTCACCTATTTGGGTTAAAAATATTTTTTGCAAACCAGTAATTCTAGTCTGCAAATGATGTGTTGTTGTTGAGTGTCGGTGCTGTCTAGAGCTCGGCAGAGTAACTGTGTAATAATACTCTTCCTTATCAGTAGGTTGCGGCACCTAGCTAATTGCTTTGTAGATGTCGGAAACAGCGGGAGGCAGCGTGCAGGTAAAAAGGTGTCTAATGCTTAAACCAAAAATAAACAAAAGGTGAGTGCCCCTAAGAAAATACATTGAAGTTTAGGGAAAGCTATGCAGAACGAAACTAAAACTGAACTGGCTACAAAGTAAACAAAAACAGAATGCTGGACGACAGCAAAGACTTACTGTGGAGCAAAGACGGCATCCACAATGTACATCCGAACATGACATGACAATCAACAATGTCCCCACAATGAAGGATAAAAACAAATTAAATATTCTTGATTGCTAAAACAAAGTAGATGTGGGAAATATCGCTCAAAAGAAGACATACAGGAAAATACCAAAAAAAGAGAAAAAGCCACCAAAATAGGAGCGCAAGACAAGAACTAAAACACTACACACAGGAAAACAGCAAAAAACTCAAAATAAGTCAGGGTGTGATGTGACAGTACACCTACTTTGGGACAAGAGCTATAGTGATGCATGCTTGGTTATGGTTTAAAGTCATATCCAACAATTGCGACAACGACTTTTTACTGTGAACTGAGTTTTGTTTTTTTAATGGTTTCTGCTGGTGGTGTGCCTCTGGATTTTTTCAACGCAAAAAATGTACCTTGGCTCAAAAAAGGTTGAAAAACACTGGTCTAGGGGGTGCTCGTGACCCCAACAGTGGGCCCCAGTTGGTGACTTGGTGTGGTGGCGGCGCGGCCCCCGTGTCTGGTCTGGATGCTGTGTCTCGGTTGTTTGGGCGGTGGTGTGTTTGTGCGGGTTTGGGTTGGGGTGAGGGGCCTTTTGGTGGGGGGGGGGGGGTGTTGGTGTCTCTTGTTTGCGTGTTGGCGTTCGGGCTGACTGGCGGGCTGGCGCCGGCTGGTCTCCGTGGTCCTGGTGGCGTGTGGTTGCTGGTCGCAGTTTTTTTTTATCGCTTTGATTTGATTGGCTGGTGCTGGCTGTCTGGGGTTATTGTGGCTGCTGTTTCTGCTGCCGTTTGTTTGTGGTGTGGGCGCCAGTGGCTGCTGGGTCTGGTGCAAGGGTGTGGCTGATGTTGTGACTGGTGGCAGCGCGTGCGCGTGATGGCTGTCGGGGCTGACAAACTGTGTATATGTATGTATATGTGTGTGTATGTATGTATGTATGTATATATATGTGTTTGTGTACATATGTGTATGTATATGTATATATGTGTATGTGTGGGTATGTATACATGTATGTGTGTATGTGTATGTATATATGTATGTATACATGTATGTGTGTATGTGTATGTATATATGTATGTATGTATGTATACATGTATGTGTGTATGTGTATGTATATATGTATGTATGTATGTATACATGTATGTGTGTATGTGTATGTATGTATGTATACATGTATGTGTGTATGTGTATGTATATATGTATGTATGTATGTATATTTCTGGGGGTTCGCTCTGGGCCTGCCTGTCAGACGGGGGTCGACGCCTCAGGCTACTGCATCCGAACTGCGTGTCTGGAGCTCCTGGGTCCCGCTGTCCATCCCTTCCGGGTGCCCGTCTTGGTTGGGGCCTGTTGGGCCTAGTCCCTGCGTCTATTGTGGTAGCTTGGTGCTGCAAGGTATTCCGAGGTTCTGCGAGTCGGCCAGTTGCTGGGGTAGTGACCTTGTTTGTCAGCATGTCTGTGATCTTCTTTTAATTCTTTTTTTTATTTATTTATTAATTTTTTTATATATTTTATTAATATTATTTTTTAATTTTTCCCCTCCCTCAGAGGGGGGGCTCGGCGGGGCGGTTGCTGGTTGTTCCATCTCCATCGTTGGGGTCCCTGCAGGTGGGGTGGGTGGTTCCCGTGGCCCTGTGCCTGGGTGGTCCTGCGGCGGCCGATTTGGGTGGGGTGGCCGGGGGATGGCCTCGCCGCGCTCCCCGGGGGTGGGGGGTGAGCTCGTGGGGGCCCGGTTGCCGGTGGGGCGGGGGCGGTCTTCCCGTCCGGTTGCGGGGAGTCTCTGGGTCCCTCGGGCGGGGCGTCTCGCCTTTCTGCCCGTGTGGGGTGTGGTCTCTCGCTGGCTTGGGGTCTGGCTGTCCCCTGCTTTTCTCGTGCCCTGTCCTCTGCCGGGCGCGTCTGTCTGCGGCCTGCTGCTGGCCCTTGTGGGCGGTACGGTGGGCCGGGCTCTGGGGTTCCTGTCGCTGGCCGGCTTGGCTGCGTGGGGGCGGTGGTCCCTGGTTCCCTGGGCACCACGCCTACTGTTTGTGGGTTGGGCTCTCGGGGGTGATGGGGCCGTGCTCTGGCTCCCACGCACTCTGGGAGTCGAATGTATTGTACATGCAAATTCACATATGCTCACATACGTACATAGGTACCTACGCTCCCACATGCATACACAAATACAGTACATATTTACCTACCTAAAGTTTGTACATCCACACGCACATTCAATATACAAACATACACATACACATACTGTACATATACATTCACTGTACAAACACATATACACATTCTGTACATATACATTCATTGTACAAACACATATACACATTCTGTACATATACAAGTACATATGCATACTTACACTCATGCACATAATCACGTTTCATCAAACATATATTAACGTTGTTGCCCTAGGGTAAACTGGGTGTAACACATGGCACACTGACAAAGCTTAACCTATTGTGACTATAACAATCTACAAGGTTAATGTAGGTTGCTTCTCTTTCCCCCCCTCCATTTTTCTGCATTCTTTCGTATCTCAAGTTATCATTACGTATATGTATTGTTGCATTTAAACAACTGTATTGTTGATAATAAAGGTAAATTATTGGTACTGTTCATTATCAATAGCGCTATTTCTATTGGTATTTGTATTGATCCATTTGTAGTGTAATAATGCTCATTGTCATTTCTGTATTATTTTTTATTTTTCGCTAACTGCTTATTTGCTATTACTTTTACCATCATATTTGTACATGTCGTATTTGCTGATGTTGCTCTATTGTTGTTGTTGTTGTTGTTTGCTGTTGTTGTTTTTGTCTCTCTGTCTAATCCCCCTCTTGTCCCCACAATTTCCCCCTCTGTCTTCTTTTTTTTTCTCTTTCTATCCCCTCCTGCTCCGGCCCGGCTGCACTAAATGATAATATAAATACATTTAATAAAGTCAAATACAAATAAGCAGAGGTGGGTAGTAACGCGCTACATTTACTCCGTTACATCTACTTGAGTAACTTTTGGGATAAATTGTACTTCTAAGAGTAGTTTTAATGCAACTTACTTTTACTTTTACTTGAGTATATTTATAGAGAAGAAACGCTACTTTTACTCCGCTACTTTTATCTACATTCAGCTCGCTACTCGCTACTAATTTTAATCGATCTGTTAATGCACGCTTTGTTTGTTTTGGTCTGTCATAGTGCCTGCGTTTCAACAAATGCAGTCACTGGTGACGTTCACTCCGTTCCACCAATCAGATGCAGTCACTGGTGACGTTGGACCAATCAAACAGAGCCAGGGGTCACATGACCTGACTTAAACAAGTTGAAAAACTTATTGGGGTGTTACCATTTAGTGGTCAATTGTACGGAATATGTACTGTACTGTGCAATCTACTAATACAAGTTTCAATCAATCAATCAAAAGTGTGAAGGAAAAAAGACACTTTTTTTATTTCAAACGTACATCCCATCACAATCCTAAAGACTGACTGCACAGTTCCTGTCTTCACAATAAAAGTGCCGCTCCATCGCGCCTGCGCTTTCAAAATAAGAGTCTCCGAAAGCCAGCGCAAACAAGCTAGCAAGCTACGGAATTTGCCGCCAATGTGTTTCTTGTAAAGTGTGTGAAAACGAATATGGAAGCTGGACAAATAAGATACCAAAAACCAACCACTTTCATGTGGTATTAGACAGAAAGGAGGAACTTTTTTTCTCCTGCATTCGAAAACGTGGACGTTAAGCACTGCTGTCTGATTACAATCAATGCAAGTCATCAGAATCAGGTAATACCCCAACTTATATTCTTGTCAACATGAAAGAAAGGAATCTATATGTGTTAAACATGCATGTATATTCATTAAAACACCTTTAACATGTAAACAAAAACGGCAAAATAAATAAATATAAATGATATACTGTATATATCAATGTATGTGTATATATGTATATATATATATATATATATATATATATATATATATATATGATATGTGTGTGTATGTTACTCATCAGTTGCTCAGTACTTGAGTAGTTTTTTCACAACATACTTTTTACTTTTACTCAAGTAAATATTTGGGTGACTACTCCTTACTTTTACTTGAGTAATAAATCTCTAAAGTAACAGTACTCTTACTTGAGTACAATTTCTGGCTACTCTACCCACCTCTGCAAATAAGGCAACAAGAGAAGTATCCTACACTTCTCTTTTGTAAAGTAAATCTGAACAGCCGACATGGGCATCTACATCAACTATATGATTTGCCTGAGAAGCTGGACAGGACACACAAAAAAAAAAAAAACAGTGGGCCCCAGCCCTATGGTTAAGAAGCACTGCTGTATGTGATGGCTGAGAGGAAACGGGTGATGAGAACGACAGAATCAAAAATGGCTGCATCATATACAGTATATATGTGTTTGTGTGTGTCGGTGCATACAGTATATACATATATATATATGCACACACAGTATGTATATGTGTACATATATATATATGTATATATATATATATATATATATATATATATATATATATATATATATATATATATATATATATATATATATATATATAATCTGAACCTTGGTATTTACCGTGATGACGGACTGGCAGTGTGTCGCGCCTCGCCAAGGAGCAGCGAGAATACCAAGAAGCGCATATGCCAAATTTTCAAAGAGAACGGCCTACGGATCACGATTGAAGCCAACAAGCAAACCGTCAACTTCCTTGACGTCACTTTCAACCTGAGAAATAACAGCTACCAACCATTCACGAAACCCAACACAACACTCCAATATGTGCACCATGACAGCAACCACCCACCCACCACCACGAAAAGAATACCTACCGGAATCAATAAAAGGCTATCGATGCTGTCATCTAGCAAAGCTGAATTTGACCAAGCAACCCCCCCGTACCAAAAAGCCCTTGATGAAAGCGGATACAATTTTACCCTCACCTATGAACCCACGCCAGGAAACCAGCCAAAAAAGAACAGAAAACGAAACGACATCATCTGGTACAACCCCCCATACAGCAAAAACGTCTCAACGAACATTGGACACAAATTCCTCAATCTGATTGACAAACACTTTCCCAAAGACAACACCCTAAGAAAAGTATTCAACAAGAACAACATTAAATTGAGCTACAGCTGCATGAACAATATACGACAAATCATCTCAAACCACAACAAAACAATTGCAAATGAGCCGTCGGCCCCCAGACAGAGCGACTCCAAAACCAACAAAGGATGTAACTGCCGAAAGAAACCTGATTGCCCTCTCAACGGGGGGTGCTTACAAACATCAGTTGTCTACCAATCTAAGGTAATACGCAAGGACATTAACACATCCGACACATATGTAGGATTAACCGAGGGAGAATTCAAAACCAGATGGAACAATCACAAGGCTTCTTTCAGGAACAAAAACCTGCGAAATACCACAGAACTCAGCAAACACATTTGGGACCTCAAAGACAATAATGTTGAATATTCAATAACATGGCAAATTCTTGCATCCAGCACACCTTACAATAGTGGTAATAAAAGATGCAACCTATGCTTGAAAGAGAAACTGTTTATTATTTACCGTCCAGACCTGTCATCCCTCAACAAGCGCAGCGAAATTGTAACAACATGCCGCCACAGACAGAAACACCTCCTAGGTAACACATGAGCCAATCACCACGCCCCTAGGCCACCCTGTACCCACCCACTCTGTGCCCTATATAAACCATGGTATGCGAATGCTCCCATTAAAATCTCCTGATGATTGAGGGTACCCCCCCTCATGAAACAGGCCTGTAGAGATGAAATAGTCTTGTGATTTTTTCCCACACATACATATATATATATATATATATATATATATATATATATATATATATATATATATATATATATATATGTGTATATATGTATATATATGTATGTATATACATATATGTGTATATATGTATATATATGTATGTATATACATATATTTGTATATGTATATATATGTATGTATATACGTGTGCGCGTGTGTGTGTGTGTGTGTGTGTGTGTGTGTGTGTGTGTGTGTGTGTGTGTGTGTTTATAACAAAAAAAACTGTACAATATGAGCAGTAATGTTAAATAAATAACTATGAAACATCACTTTTCCATGTCCATCAGACTTCTTCAAAGGGCGAGTTGTTTTTACTTTATTTAAAAAATGTTTTTATAATAGTTATACGTCAGTTCCGAAATCGTTGTAAAGCCTTTGTTAAATGATCAATTTGGTCTTCAGGAGATACATTGGTTTCCACCCCTGTATGTCATAATGCTTGCTTCTGTATGTTAAACAACAAGAAAACAAAACAAAAATCATTTAACAACAATGTGTAACACACTTACTGTTGTCAAGCGATGAAGAAAATGAGTGATTAAATAATTACGGTCCGCTGAAAAAAGCATATCAAATATATACCCAAAAAAGTGGTATATTGTCATGTATTGTTTGTAACAAACTTCTAAAATAATAAAACATTTTCCCAACTCTGAATCAATTCATAATTTTAGCATTTAAAAAAAATACATTTTTGGAATAAAACATTACCGCTACTGTATTATTGATATTATTATCAATTATCTGTTGCTTGTATTTTTTATTTCTTTTTATATTTCTTTTTTTTAGTATTGTGTTTAATAATTGTTGTATTTCTATGTCTTCTCAATTGCATTATACATGTGTAGCCTTGGTGTTGTAAAGCTGGGATAGGGTTGGTGTTGAGGTTGCTCTATTTTCTTTTATTGGATTGATTGACATTCTGGGATTTTTGTAAATAATATTTCTTAAATATATTTAAAAAAAAATATGTTTTTGAGGCAGACTGCACTTATAAGTCGTACGTCAGCAGCCAAGAGGAGCTTTCATAACCCTCTCTCCTCTCTAACTTCAGACCTATCTCTAATCTTCCATACATTTCCAAAATATTAGAGAAGGTTGTCTACAGTCAGTTGTTGCCCTTCTTAGAGGATAATGGTATCACTGAGCTGTTCCAGTCCGGTTTTAAAGCCCTCCACAGCACAGAGTCAGCGCTTCTAAAAGTTTTTAACGATATCCTCCTGTCCACTGATTCTGGTAAATATGTTGTCCTGGTGCTTTTAGATCTGTCTGCTGCGTTCCACACCGTCGACCACGCCACCTTAATCACTCGTCTTGAGAACTGTGTGGGCATTAAGGGCGCCGCCCTCAACTGGTTCCGGTCGTACCTAACCGACAGGAGTTTTTGTGTAAAAGTAGACAGTTTTATGTCGTCCACAGCTCCTTTACCACATGGGGTCCCCCAGGGCTCAATCCTTGCCCCAATTTTATTTGCGCTTTACCTTCTCCCCCTTGGTTCTATTTTTAGGAAGTACAGTATTGCATTTCATTTTTATGCCGATGATTGCCAGATTTATTTTCCCATGGCACAAAATAACACGGTTCAACGTCTTATTGACTGCCTGCACGACATCAAAGTCTGGCTTTCAGCTAACTTCCTGAGCCTAAATGAAGATAAAACAGAAGTTATGTTGTTCGGTCCAAGTCGCTCTCCCTCCCCCAACGTTGACCTCGGCACTCTGACCCCGTATCTCAGCGACTCTGTCACAAACCTGGGGGTAAAGTTTGACTCAGATTTTAAATTCGAAAAACAAATCAGCAGCGTCGTTCAAAAAAGCTTTTATCAATTACGCCAAATAGCGAAAGTGAAACCGCTTCTATCAAGACATGATCTTGAGAAATTAATCCACGCTTTTATCTCGACTCGTCTTGATTATTGTAATGCCCTGTATGTTGGCATTAGCCAGGCCTCCCTCGCCCGCCTGCAGCTCGTGCAGAACTCTGCTGCTCGTCTGCTAACACAGACCCGCAGACGTGAGCACATCACCCCTATTTTAGCGTCCCTTCACTGGCTCCCTGTGCGTTACCGAATACATTTTAAACTCCTTTTAT
The DNA here is from genome assembly GCF_033978685.3 of Nerophis lumbriciformis. Classification (NCBI taxonomy): domain Eukaryota; kingdom Metazoa; phylum Chordata; class Actinopteri; order Syngnathiformes; family Syngnathidae; genus Nerophis; species Nerophis lumbriciformis. The sequence continues at coordinate 2,080,100 of NC_084576.2, forward strand.
TTGTTTTTAAATGTCTAAACAACCTCGCGCCAACCTATCTCTCCGACCTCCTTCAGCCTTACTGCCCCACCCGATCCTTAAGATCAGCCGATCAGCTGCTGTTGACGGTCCCTGACACAAGGCGGAAGCTTAGAGGTGACAGAGCTTTCGCCGTTGCTGCTCCCAAGCTCTGGAACGACGTACCCCTGAGTGTTAGACAAGCCTCCTCTCTTCCTGTTTTTAAATCTCTCTTAAAAACATACTTTTATTCCATGGCTTTTAACACTGAGTGATATCCATCCTGCAATGGCGCCCCATAATACACCTGCTGTGATCCTGTTTTTATGTTTTTATGTTTTTATTAATTCTATTTTAATTATTTATTTTTTATCGTGTTCTGTTTGTGTTGTGTTGTGTTTGCTCGGTACTCGTTTTATCTTTTAACCTGCTCATTGTACAGCACTTTGGCTACCCCTGTGGTAAATTTTAAATGTGCTCTATAAATAAAGTTGATTTGATTTGATTTGATATACCAAATAATATGTTACAAGAATTGTGTTTAGTCGATTATCAATTCTGAATAAAACTGTCACCCCAAGAATCGGAATCGATTTAAAATTGTGAGGTAACCAATTAGACTTAGACTTAGACTTAGACTTCCTTTTTATTGTCATTCAAATTTGAACTTTACAGCACAGATAAGAACGGAATTTCGTTACATAAGCTCATGGTAGTGCAGGATAAAAAAGCAATAAGGTGCACATATATAAATAAGTAAATATATATAAATAATATATATAATATATATATAAAATAAATAAATATATATAAATATATATAAATAAATAAACAGGTTACTGTACAGATAAATATATTGCACTTTTTCACATGCGTCCACGTTTGTGGATGTATTTTATATTGTCTTTTTTATTCCAGCGAGTTAATCCATTTTGGGGGGAGTGGAGGGGATAATTTAATTATGATGCGTTCAAGAGTCTTACGGCCTGAGGGAAGAAACTCTTACAGAACCTGGAAGTTCTGAATGAATCTCACCCTTAAAAGACATACCCATCAGTCAAAGTGTTGTAAATTAGAACATCCGAAAATGTCATTTTGTTCAACACCACAAAATTAAATAATGAAAAAATATATAATTAGATGTGAAACTTTGCAAAACATTTCCATGCTGGCTTTGATAGTCAATATTTGTTTGTGTTTTATTATTGAGTATTTAATGACATACTCTGAGGTAATCGTATCTAGCCTGTAACGGAAAATGTGCACGAGCGATTAAAACAAAATGTTCCTTCATGCAAGTGTGCTCTAACTTTAAATATAAAATACACACCATTGCACATATACTACAGTGCATCTGGGAAGTATTCACAGTGCTTCACTTTTTCCACATTTTGTTATGTTTGAGTTTTATTTTAAAATGGAACAGACAATTCTACACACAATACCCTTTAATAACAATGTGAAAACATTTTATGTTTTTTTTTTTGTTTGTTTTTAATGTGTGTACATTTATAAAAAATAATAAACAAAGAAATCACATGTACAAAGTAATTCACAGCCTTTGCTCAATACTTTGTTGATCTTAGCGCTGCTTTCGATACCGTTGATCATAATATTTTATTAGAGCGTATCAAAACACGTATTGGTATGTCAGACTTAGCCTTGTCGTGGTTTAACTCTTATCTTACTGACAGGATGCAATGCGTCTCCCATAATAATGTGACCTCGGACTATGTTAAGGTAACGTGCGGAGTTCCTCAGGGTTCGGTTCTTGGCCCTGCACTCTTTAGTATTTACATGCTGCCGCTAGGCGACATCATACGCAAATACGGTGTTAGCTTTCATTGTTATGCTGATGACACCCAACTCTACATGCCCCTAAAGCTGACCAACACGCCGGATTGTAGTCAGCTGGAGGCGTGTCTTAATGAAATTAAACAATGGATGTCCGCTAACTTCTTGCAACTCAACGCCAAGAAAACGGAAATGCTGATTATCGGTCCTGCTAAACACCGACATTTATTTAATAATACCACCTTAACATTTGACAACCAAACAATTACACAAGGCGAATCAGTAAAGAATCTGGGTATTATCTTCCACCCAACTCTCTCCTTTGAGTCACACATTAAGAGTGTTACTAAAACGGCCTTCTTTCATCTCCGTAATATCGCTAAAATTCGTTCTATTTTATCCACTAGCGACGCTGAGATCATTATTCATGCGTTCGTTACGTCTCGTCTCGACTACTGTAACGTATTATTTTCGGGTCTCCCTATGTCTAGCATTAAAAAATTACAGTTGGTACAAAATGCGGCTGCTAGACTTTTGACAAGAACAAGAAAGTTTGATCATATTACGCCTATACTGGCTCACCTGCACTGGCTTCCTGTGCACTTAAGATGTGACTTTAAGGTTTTACTACTTACGTATAAAATACTACACGGTCTAGCTCCGTCCTATCTTGTCGATTGCATTGTACCATATGTCCCGGCAAGAAATCTGCGTTCAAAGAACTCCGGCTTATTAGTGATTCCCAGAGCCCAAAAAAAGTCTGCGGGCTATAGAGCGTTTTCTATTGGGGCTCCAGTACTATGGAATGCCCTCCCGGTAACAATTAGAGATGCTACCTCAGTAGAAGCATTTAAGTCCCATCTTAAAACTCATTTGTATACTCTAGCCTTTAAATAGCCCCCCTGTTAGACCAGTTGATCTGCCGTTCTTTTCTTTTCTCCTCTGCTCCCCTTTTCCTTGAGGGGGGGGGGGCACAGGTCCGGTGGCCATGGATGAAGTGCTGGCTGTCCAGAGTCGGGACCCGGGGTGGACCGCTCGCCTGTGCATCGGCAGGGAACATCTCTGCGCTGCTGACCCGTCTCCGCTCGGGATGGTGTCCTGCTGGCCCCACTATGGACTGGACTCTTACTATTATGTTGGATCCACTATGGACTGGACTCTCACAATATTATGTCAGACCCACTCGACATCCATTGCTTTCGGTCTCCCCTAGAGGGGGGGGGGTTACCCACATATGCGGTCCTCTCCAAGGTTTCTCATAGTCATTCACATCGACGTCCCACTGGGGTGAGTTTTTCCTTGCCCGTATGTGGGCTTTGTACCGAGGATGTCGTTGTGGCTTGTGCAGCCCTTTGAGACACTTTCGATTTAGGGCTATATAAATAAAGATTGATTGATTGATTGATTGATTGATTGATTGATTTGTTGATGCACCTTTGGCAGCAATTACAGCCTCACGTCTTTGTGAATACGATGCCACAAGCTTGACACACCTACCTTTGGGAAGTTCAGCTCATTTCTCTTTGCAGCTCCTCTCAAGCTTCATCGGGTTGGATGGGAAGTGTCAGTGCACACACATTTTCAAATCTCTCCCATAAATGTTCAATCGGATTCAAGTCTGAGCTTGGACATTTACAGAGTTGTGCTGAAGCCGTTACTTTGTAATCTTGGCTGTGTCCTGCTGAAAGATGAACCGTCGTCCAGGTCTGAGTTCAAGAGCGCTCTGGGGCAGGTTTTCATCCAGAATGTCTCTGTACATTGTTGCATTCATCTTGCGCTCTATCCTGACTGGTCTTCCAGTTCCTGCGGCTGAAAAACATCCCCACAGCATGATGCTGCCACCACCATGCTTCGCTATAGGGATGGTATTGGCCTGGTTTTCTCCAAACATGACCACTGGCATTCACGCCAAAGGTTCAATCTTTGTCTTACTAGACCAGATAATTGTATTACTCCTGGTCTGATAGTATTTCAGGTGCATTTTGCCAAACTTTTTACTAAGAAATGGCTTCTGCCTGGACACTCTACCATAAAGGCCTGATTGGTTCTTCTGGAAGGTTCTCCTCTCAACACAGAGGAATGCTGTGGCTCTAACAGAGTGGCCATTGATTTCTTGGTCACCACCCTAAAAAGGGACTGTGGAAGCTGCCTTCCAGTGGGTCTTCCTGACCACCAAGCATTTCCAGCCGAGCCGGTTTCATTGTTATGAGACAGTGTTTATTCTTCCAAATAAGTCTCTTGGTGCTTTTTAGCAGTCGTCTTTTTGCCAATGTTTGTCGTGCTCTCGCTCTCCCCCAGCTCCAACCACGTCTCTCCTCCCGGCTGCTCCTTATACAGAGCGACAGGTGATTAGATAACAAGGCCCAGGTGGGCCCCTCTACGCCCCAATCGCTGACTTTGAGGCCGGTCCTGGCACACCCCACCTCGCTGCAGGCCCGCAGGCCCGCAGGCCACGCCCCCCTCCACAGGGACCTTCTCCCCCGTCACTTAAATTAGACGGCCGGCCAGCTCTAGGAAGAGTCCTGGTTGTTCCAAACGTCTTCCATTTGCGAATGATGGAGGCCACAGTGCTCATTGGGAGCTTCAAGGCAGCAGATATAATTTTGTATCCTTCCCCAGATTTATGCCTCTTGACAATCCTGTCTCTGAGGTCTGCAGACAAATTCATCAACTTCATTCTTTATTCGCATTTTGCAATGTACTGTCTTGTGGCACCTTTTATATACACAGGTGTGTGCCTTTCCAAATCATTTCCAACCAACTGAATTGATCACAGGTGGACTCCAATTAAGATGCTTTAAGGATGATTACATGAAACAGGATGCACCTGAGCTCACTTCTGAGGTTCATGGCAAAGGCTGTGCTTACTTACATACCTGTGATGTATTTGTTTTTTGTTTTTGATCAACTTACAAACGTTTCTAAAGGACCAAAATGAATTCATATAATTGGATTAGAGTATGTGAAAGTTCGACTCCTACCTTGTTTGCTTTTGTGATCAGAAATATCAAGCAGCTAAAATGTGCCAAACATGGATAAGTGTGGAGAGTGCTCTGCATTTTTTCCCATCATGCATTGAATTTGCTTAAAAAGGGTGCAATTTTGAATTATGTGAGGTGCTTGGACAATTTTTATAAAATCCACAAAGTTCAATGAGCAGGTTGCACGGTGAGTGGGAAAGGTTGTTTGGCTTGGGTCTTATGAGTAAATGTTGTCCAATAAAATTAAAGGTCATTGACCTGATTTACTCACATTGTCTACTCGACTGTGACAAATTTGCCGCAATTAGTCTGTTACATATTTAAAACGAAGCTTCCTTATTCAACTTGTTCCGTCTCACGGCCCAAACTGAAGATGCCTCGGGCCGTAGTTTGGACACCACTGTGTTAGAGGAATAGTTCCACTTTAGCAGAATGGAATGTTCAGATATGTATTATCTTAACGTTGGGAACACTCTGTTTTGTTCAAGGCCAAATACAATGAATCCACCTTGTGTTTGTATTTTCGCTCATACACACACATAGCATACTGCCTAGTTTTGATGATGAGAAGGGGTGCCAGGTACAAGATGGAGTCCAAGCAGGCGTGGTTAATTTTTGGTTGGATTGGGAGAATAGACAAAAGCATTCAAGAGTGGAACTATTGAGAGACAACGCGCCAGACTTTGTAAAGCATGGTCTCCTCTAGAGATGTCCGATAATATCGGCCTGCCGATATTATCGGCCGATAAATGCGTTAAAATGTAATATCGGAAATTATCGGTATCGTTTTTTTTATTATCATTTTGGGTTTTTTTGGTTTTTTTATTAAATCAACATAAAAAACACAAGATACATTTACAATTAGTGCACCAACCCAAAAAACCTCCCTCCCCCATTCACACTCATTCACACAAAAGGGTTGTTTCTTTCTGTTATTAATATTCGGGTTCCTACATTATATATCAATATATATCAATACAGTACTGCTGGTCCACTAATAGTACTAACCTTTAACAGTTAATTTTACTAATTTTCATTAAATACTAGTTTCTATGTAACTGTTTTTATATTGTTTTACTTTCTGTTTTATTCAAGAAAATATGTGTTAAAGGCCTACTGAAATGCTATTTTCTTATTTAAACGGGGATAGCAGGTCCATTCTATGTGTCATGCTTGATCATTTCGCGATATTGCCATATTTTTGCTGAAAGGATTTAGTAGAGAACATCGACGATAAAGTTCGCAACTTTTGGTCGCTGATAAAAAAGCCTTGCCTGTACCGGAAGTAGCAGACGAGTAGCGTGACGTCACAGGTTGTGGAGCTCCTCACATCTGCACAATGTTTACAATCATGGCCACCAGCAGCGAGATCGATTCGGACCGAGAAAGCGACGATTTCCCCATTAATTTGAGCGAGGATGAAAGATTTGTGGATGAGGAAAGGAGAGTGAAGGACGAGAGGGCAGTGGGAGCGATTCAGATAGGGAAGATGCTGTGAGAGGCGGGTGGGACCTGATATTCAGCTGGGAATGACTAAAACAGTAAATAAACACAAGACATATATATACTCTATTAGCCACAACACAACCAGGCTTATATTTAATATGCCACAAATTAATCCCGCATAACAAACACCTCCCCCCTCCCGTCCATATAACCCGCCAATACAACTCAAACACCTGCACAACACACTCAATCCCACAGCCCAAAGTACCGTTCACCTCCCCAAAGTTCATACAGCACATATATTTCCCCAAGCCGCAGCTGCATGCGTACTCACGGTACCGCATCTGCGTATCCAACTCAAAGTCCTCCTGGTAAGAGTCTCTGTTGTCCCAGTTCTCCACAGGCCAATGGTAAAGCTTGACTGTCATCGTTCGGGATTGTAAACAATGAAACACCGGCTGTGTTATCCGGCACAACAGTCAGGGGGTGCATTCTACGGCGGGGGTGCAATACACCGCTTCCCACCTACAGCTTTCTTTTTTGCTGTCTCCATTGTTCATTGAACAAATTGCAAAAGATTCACCAACACAGATGTCCAGAATACTGTGGAATTTTGTGATGAAAACAGACGACTTAATAGCTGGCCACCATGCTGTCCCAAAATGTCCTCTACAATCCGTGACGTCACGCGCAGGCGTCATCATACCGAGACGTTTTCAGCAGGATATTTCGCGCAAAATTTAAAATTGCACTTTAGTAAGCTAACCCGGCCGTATTGGCATGTGTTGCAATGTTAAGATTTCATCATTGATGTATAAACTATCAGACTGCGTGGGCGGTAGTAGTGGGTTTCAGTAGGCCTTTAATTTATTTATCTTATTTAATTTTTAAAAAAAAATTTAAAAGTACCTTATCTTCACCATACCTGGTTGTCCAAATTAGGCATAATAGTGTGTTAATTCCACGACTGTATATATCGGCATCGGTTGATATCGGTATCAGTTTATATCGGTATCGGTAATTAAAGAGTTGGACAATATCGGAATATCGGATATCGTCAAAAAGCCATTATCGGACATACCTAGTCTCCTCACTTTATTCAGACAACCACAAGGACAAAATACCTTGGGAGGGTGATCTGAACAAAACTGTATCATACTAAGTCGGACAGTATAGATGGAAATGGCAAAAGATGTGTACCGAACTGAACCTGCCTGATGGAAATGGCTCAAATCTATTCCATTGGTAAAAAGTGTTTTGGAGGTTAGGCGTTGCATGTCAGTACAATCACATACAGTCGGAACATAATGTCTGCTGTGTCCAGTTTCTCCTTCCCTCTTACTAGTGAGCTGTGATTGACAGGCAGGCTAACTCGTCTTGACAGTGGAGAATGAGGCCGAGTTGAGAGGGAGCAGCCATGGGAGCGATGTCTGCTTGCCACATCAGGAGAGGACGGCATCGGCCCCTCTTCCTGTTTACATCCCCAGACTGGTCCAGCAGCTCCTACAAGGCCAGGCGAGTACCACAAGTGTGATTATTCTGACCACAACATACCAGAGGTGGGACCAAGTCATTGTTTTGCAAGTCACAAGTAAGTCTCAAGTCTTTGCCCTCAAGTCCGAGTCAAGTCCCGAGTCAAGACAGGCAAGCCCCGAGTCAAGTCCAAAGTCAAGACTGGAAAGTCTCAAGTCAAGTCCTAAGTCCTGCATTTTGAGTTTCGAGTCCTTTCAAGTCCTTTTAACCACAGACTAATATATTAACACAGATTGTGTATGCTTTTCAAACGCTGTATTTATTTATTAAAACAAGTGCATTTTAAATTGCAGGAAAGAAAATTGTGCTGACATTGCACTTTATAATAGCACTATTAACCAGTCATTTTAAACATTAACTCATTCCTTTACAGAACAAACACATTGAAAAATAAAGTGCAAATGTACTTATTTGTACAAAAGTGTTAACATTGAAAAAACATGACATATACGTGAACATAACAAAAAAGTTGTACTTTTTATATGTCAGGGCCCTATGCTGCATTGCATTTGCAAAAGACCAAATTAGCCAAGAGTCTGTCAGTCATTTGTGCACGATAGGGGCGTAGTATGATGCCACCATGGCTGAAAACTCGCTCCACTGGAGCACTGGAGGCAGGCACTGCCAAGACTCTCATGGCCACTCGGAACAGTGAAGGAAGAGTCTTCATGTTCAATGCCCACAACAAAAGGGGGGAGAGAGTTTTTTTGGGTTGGTGCACTAGTTGTAAGTGTATCTTGTGTTTTTCATGTTGATTTAATTAAAAAAAGAAAAAAAATATATATATATTTATTGTGCGGCCCGATACCAATCGATCCACGGACCAGTACCGGGCCGCGGCCCGGTGGTTGGGGACCACTGAGGTAAACAACCAACAGTATGTCAGAAAGCTAGCTAAAACGGTACACATATTCATAATATAGTATACATTTTAACTGACCTTTATTTGACTATTTTTGTCTTTTTTTAGGTGGCTAAAATACGCGGTGCTGCTGACCGCCGTCTAACGTTACGTGTGATATATTGACTAACGTAACCCTGCTTAAAAAAAATCACTGAACAAAAAGTATGAATAAGGTAGTGAACTGCAACAGATTCCCGTGTTTGCAATAACGTTATAACGTTAGCAGTGAGTTTACAGCCTCACTGATTTAACTACACAGCAAATAAAAGTCACGTTACTTAGCCAATAAACGTTATCTTACATTCAAAACTTACCGTTCTTTGTGCAACTTCAAATGCCGGACGAAGTTGGAAGTTGTTGCCTCTCCATCAGTAATTTTCGAACCGCATGTGTTGCATACTGCAAACCGTTTTGTGTTGACCACCTCGTAATTTTTATACCCAAACTAAATTATTTTAGGTATCATTTTTTGTTCACTGGCGTGTGGTTTGGACATGTCTTCTTCGTTGGTTGTCCTGCAATTTGATTGGATGAATGCTGTGTGATGAAAACAAAGTAGATCTAATTTGATTGGCTGTTGCACTGAGAGCACACCAGCTGACACACGCAACGCTGATAGACAAGTACACAATGAAAAATACGGAGCGCTCCCGAATAACTTTTTCATCTTTGGGTTTTGGGGAAAGTAGCAAGTCATGTCAAGTCATGTCAATTCAAAAGGCTCAAGTCCAAGTGAAGTCACAAGTCATTGATGTTAAAGTTTAAGTCGAGTTGCAAGTCTTTTTACATTTTGTCAAGTCGAGTCTAAAGTCATCAAATTCATGACTCGAGTCTGACTCGAGTCCAAGTCATGTGACTCGAGTCCACACCTCTGCAACATACCAACAGCAAATGTTCTCTTCTTCAATCGCTCTCATTAATGTGTAATTAGCATCCATGCAATTGGCTCAGTCAGACACTTGAGGAGGACTTGAGGTGCCAAAGTGCCCCCGAGTGCCGCCTCTCTCTGGTTGGTTCAAGTGCCTCTTCATTGCAGCTCTCACAATGGGCTTCCTTTTTCATTGGCACCTGGGCCACGTCACGAGAATTGCAGCAAAAACTGGCACACTTGAACAACTTTAAATTTGAGCTTTCTTAAAAGATTTTTGCATAATCACCTGCTGCTTGGCAGAGTTCATAGGTCTCTATCAGAATCTGGTCTCGGGCGCTGTGATTTATTTGATGAAATTAAACAATGGATGTCCGCTAACTTCTTGCAACTCAACGCCAAGAAAACGGAAATGCTGATTATCGGTCCTCCTAGACACCGACATTTATTTAATAATACCACCTTAACATTTGACAACCAAACAAGGCGACTCGGTAAAGAATCTGGGTATTATCTTCGACCCAACTCTCTCCTTTGAGTCACACATTAAGAGTGTTACTAAAACGGCCTTCTTTCATCTCCGTAATATCGCTAAAATGTGTTCTATTTTATCCGCTACCGACGCTGAGATCATTATTCATGCGTTCGTTACGTCTCGTCTCGACTACTGTAACGTATTATTTTCGGGTCTCCCTATGTCTAGCATTAAAAGACTACAAATGTGGCTGCTAGACTTTTGACAAGAACAAGAAAGTTTGATCATATTACGCCTATACTGGCTCACCTGCACTGGCTTCCTGTGCACTTAAGATGTGACTTTAAGGTTTTACTACTTACGTATAAAATACTACACGGTCTAGCTCCGTCCTATCTTGCTGATTGTATTGTACCATATGTCCCGGCAAGAAATCCGCGTTCAAAGAACTCCGGCTTATCAGTGATTCCCAGAGCCCAAAAAAAGTCTGCGGGCTATAGAGCGTTTTCTATTGGGGCTCCAGTACTCTGGAATGCCCTCCCGGTAACAGTTAGAGATGCTACCTCAGTAGAAGCATTTAAGTCCCATCTTAAAACTCATTTGTATACTCTAGCCTTTAAATAGCCCCCTTTTTTTAAACCAGTTGATCTGCCGTTTCTTTTCCTTTCTCCCCTGCTCCCCCCTCTCCCTTGTGGAGGGGGAGACACACAGGTCCGGTGGCCATGGATGAAGTGCTGGCTGTCCAGAGCCGGGACCCGGGGTGGACCGCTCGCCTGTGCATCGGTTGGGAACATCTCTGCGCTGCTGACCCGTCTCCGCTCGGGATGGTCTCCTGCTGGCCCCACTATGGACTGGACTCTCACTATTATGTTGGATCCACTATGGACTGGACTCTCACAATATTATGTCAGACCCACTCGACATCCATTGCTTTCGGTCTCCCCTAGAGGGGGCGGGTTACCCACATATGCGGTCCTCTCCAAGGTTTCTCATAGTCATTCACATCGACGTCCCACTGGGGTGAGTTTTTCCTTGCCTTATGCGTTGTGGCTTGTGCAGCCCTTTGAGACACTTGTGATTTAGGGCTATATAAATAAACCTTGAGTGATTGATTGATTGATTGATTTTACTTTATTTCTTTTGTTCATAGGACATAATGAAAAAAACAAATACAGGTAAAAGCCAGTAAATTAGAATATTTTGAAAAACTTGATTTATTTCAGTAATTGCATTCAAAAGGTGTAACTTGTACATTATATTTATTCATTGCACACAGACTGATGCATTCAAATGTTTATTTCATTTAATTTTGATGATTTGAAGTGGCAACAAATGAAAATCCAAAATTCCGTGTGTCACAAAATTAGAATATTACTTAAGGCTAATACAAAAAAGGGATTTTTAGAAATGTTGGCCAACTGAAAAGTATGAAAATGAAAGATATGAGCATGTACAATACTCAATACTTGGTTGGAGCTCCTTTTGCCTCAATTACTGCGTTAATGCGGCGTGGCATGGAGTCGATGAGTTTCTGGCACTGCTCAGGTGTTATGAGAGCCCAGGTTGCTAAGATAGTGGCCTTCAACTCTTCTGCGTTTTTGGGTCTGGCATTCTGCATCTTCCTTTTCACAATACCCCACAGATTTTCTATGGGGCTAAGGTCAGGGGAGTTGGCGGGCCAATTTAGAACAGAAATACCATGGTCCGTAAACCAGGCACGGGTAGATTTTGCACTGTGTGCAGGCGCCAAGTCCTGTTGGAACTTGAAATCTCCATCTCCATAGAGCAGGTCAGCAGCAGGAAGCATGAAGTGCTCTAAAACTTGCTGGTAGACGGCTGCGTTGACCCTGGATCTCAGGAAACAGAGTGGACCGACACCAGCAAATGACATGGCACCCCAAACCATCACCCAACCATGCAAATTTTGCATTTCCTTTGGAAATCGAGGTCCCAGAGTCTGGAGGAAGACAGGAGAGGCACAGGATCCACGTTGCCTGAAGTCTAGTGTAAAGTTTCCACCATCAGTGATGGTTTGGGGTGCCATGTCATCTGCTGGTGTCGGTCCACTCTGTTTCCTGAGATCCAAGGTCAACGCAGCCGTCTACCAGCAAGTTTTAGAGCACTTCATGCTTCCTGCTGCTGACCTGCTCTATGGAGATGGAGATTTCAAGTTCCAACAGGACTTGGCGCCTGCACACAGCGCAAAATCTACCCGTGTCTGGTTTACGGACCATGGTATTTCTGTTCTAAATTGGCCCGCCAACTCCCCTGACCTTAGCCCCATAGAAAATCTGTGGGGTATTGTGAAAAGGAAGATGCAGAATGCCAGACCCAAAAACGCAGAAGAGTTGAAGGCCACTATCAGAGCAACCTGGGCTCTCATAACACCTGAGCAGTGCCAGAAACTCATCGACTCCATGCCACGCCGCATTAACGCAGTAATTGAGGCAAAAGGAGCTCCAACCAAGTATTGAGTATTGTACATGCTCATATTTTTCATTTTCATACTTTTCAGTTGGCCAACATTTCTAAAAATCCCTTTTTTGTATTAGCCTTAAGTAATATTCTAATTTTGTGACACACGGAATTTTGGATTTTCATTTGTTGCCACTTCAAATCATCAAAATTAAATGAAATAAACATTTGAATGCATCAGTCTGTGTGCAATGAATAAATATAATGTACAAGTTACACCTTTTGAATGCAATTACTGAAATAAATCAAGTTTTTCAAAATATTCTAATTTACTGGCTTTTACCTGTACACTCTCACGGCTCTCTTTGTACGATTCCTCTCAAGTAAAACTAATCCAGATTGTTAAACACAGCATCATGCTATAAAGGGATTTAAGATGCCTGTTTACGCTTGCTCACTCACTTCCAGTCCAATAGGCTGCAACTGCCACAACTTGTTTCCGTTCCACATGACAACAAGCAATGAGGGAAACCCACACACACACACACACACACACACACACACACACACATACACACAAACCCGCGTTGTGTTTCTAAAAAAAGGAATAAGTAATTAGTAAACGTCATTTGAGAGGGGTATGGCGAATTAGAAGCCCGCTGGATCATGTAATTAGGACCGCAGCCTTCTCTGGGAGGGACACCGCCGCAGCATCCTCGACTCAACACAACAAATGACACACACACACAGTATACACACACACAGTAACAGAATAAAACATCCCCGCTGGCTCTCTCTCTCTTACACACACACACACACACACACACACACACAGACACACACAGACATACAGGGGCAGATCACAGTGTCACACAAGACTGGCAGTGATGCTTCACTGTTATGGCGTTCTTAGTTCATGGTTGAAAAAAAAAACAAAAAAAAAAACTGTGTTTGGACTTGAAACAACATACAGTAGAACTAACTTTACCAGGTGTTCTAGGTAACATTTAAACTTTCCTAAATGAGTGTAATCAAACTAAAGTAACCAGAAAAGCACTTGGAGAGTGCAGACCTTTTATCTGCCAATAGTAAACAACAGAGGTGGGACCAAGTCATTGTTTTGCAAGTCACAAGTAAGTCTCAAGTCTTTGCCCTCAAGTCCGAGTCAAGTCCCGAGTCAAGACAGGCAAGCCCCGAGTCAAGTCCAAAGTCAAGACTGGAAAGTCTCAAGTCAAGTCCTAAGTCCTGCATTTTGAGTTTCGAGTCCTTTCAAGTCCTTTTAACCACAGACTAATATATTAACACAGATTGTGTATGCTTTTCAAACGCTGTATTTATTTATTAAAACAAGTGCATTTTAAATTGCAGGAAAGAAAATTGTGCTGACATTGCACTTCATAATAGCACTATTAACCAGTCATTTTAAACATTAACTCATTCCTTTACAGAACAAACACATTGAAAAATAAAGTGCAAATGTACTTATTTGTACAAAAGTGTTAACATTGAAAAAACATGACATATACGTGAACATAACAAAAAAGTTGTACTTTTTATATGTCAGGGCCCTATGCTGCATTGCATTTGCAAAAGACCAAATTAGCCAAGAGTCTGTCAGTCATTTGTGCACGATGGGGGCGTAGTATGATGCCACCATGGCTGAAAACTCGCTCCACTGGAGCACTGGAGGCAGGCACTGCCAAGACTCTCATGGCCACTCGGAACAGTGAAGGAAGAGTCTTCATGTTCAATGCCCAGAACAAAAGGGGGAGAGAGTTTTTTTGGGTTGGTGCACTACTTGTAAGTGTATCTTGTGTTTTTTATGTTGATTTAATTAAAAAAAAAAATATATATATATATATATATATATATATATATATATATATATTTCTTGTGCGGCCCGATACCAATCGATCCACGGACCAGTACCGGGCCGCGGCCCGGTGGTTGGGGACCACTGAGGTAAACAACCAACAGTATGTCAGAAAGCTAGCTAAAACGGTACACATATTCATAATATAGTATACATTTTAACTGACCTTTATTTTACTATTTTTGTCTTTTTTTAGGTGGCTAAAATACGCGGTGCTGCTGACCGCCGTCTAACGTTACGTGTGATATATTGACTAACGTAACCCTGCTTAAAAAAAAATCACTGAACAAAAAGTATGAATAAGGTAGTGAACTGCAACAGATTCCCGTGTTTGCAATAACGTTATAACGTTAGCAGTGAGTTTACAGCCTCACTGATTTAACTACACAGCAAATAAAAGTCACGTTACTTAGCCAATAAACGTTATCTTACATTCAAAACTTACCGTTCTTTGTGCAACTTCAAATGCCGGACGAAGTTGGAAGTTGTTGCCTCTCCATCAGTCATTTTCGAACCGCATGTGTTGCATACTGCAAACCGTTTTGTGTTGACCACCTCGTAATTTTTATACCCAAACAAAATTATTTTAGGTATCATTTTTTGTTCACTGGCGTGTGGTTTGGACATGTCTTCTTCGTTGGTTGTCCTGCAATTTGATTGGATGAATGCTGTGTGATGAAAACAAAGTAGATCTAATTTGATTGGCTGTTGTACTGAGAGCACACCAGCTGACACACGCAACGCTGATAGACAAGTACACAATGAAAAATACGGAGCGCTCCCGAATAACTTTTTCATCTTTGGGTTTTGGGGAAAGTAGCAAGTCATGTCAAGTCATGTCAATTCAAAAGGCTCAAGTCCAAGTGAAGTCACAAGTCATTGATGTTAAAGTCTAAGTCGAGTTGCAAGTCTTTTTACATTTTGTCAAGTCGAGTCTAAAGTCATCAAATTCATGACTCGAGTCTGACTCGAGTCCAAGTCATGTGACTCGAGTCCACACCTCTGGTAAACAATGCTTAAAACATCCTTAACCCAGACGGTAATCCAGATCACCGCCAAAATGTAATCACTTGCGCCGTATCTCATTTCTGACTTTTACTGAAAGTTCACTTAAAATATGCCCACGAATGTTTTACCTATGTTGCTAACAGACAGACAGACACCAGTGCTGGCGGAGGACATTAATTAGACTTAGACTTAGACTTCCTTTTTTTGTCATTCAAATTTGAACTTTACATCACGGATAAGAACGAAATTTTGTTACATAAGCTCATGGTAGTGCAGGACAAAAAAGCAATAAGGTGCATATATAAATAAATATATATATATATATATATATATATATATATATATATATATATATAAATAAAATATATAATATACAGGTAAAAGCCAGTAAATTAGAATATTTTGAAAAACTTGATTTATTTCAGTATTTGCATTCAAAAGGTGTAACTTGTACATTATATTTATTCATTGCACACAGACTGATGCATTCAAATGTTTATTTCATTTAATTTTGATGATTTGAAGTGGCAACAAATGAAAATCCAAAATTCCGTGTGTCACAAAATTAGAATATTACTTAAGGCTAATACAAAAAAGGGATTTTTAGAAATGTTGGCCAACTGAAAAGTATAAAAATGAAAAATATGAGCATGTACAATACTCAATACTTGGTTGGAGCTCCTTTTGCCTCAATTACTGCGTTAATGCGGCGTGGCATGGAGTCGATGAGTTTCTGGCACTGCTCAGGTGTTATGAGAGCCCAGGTTGCTAAGATAGTGGCCTTCAACTCTTCTGCGTTTTTGGGTCTGGCATTCTGCATCTTCCTTTTCACAATACCCCACAGATTTTCTATGGGGCTAAGGTCAGGGGAGTTGGCGGGCCAATTTAGAACAGAAATACCATGGTCCGTAAACCAGGCACGGGTAGATTTTGCGCTGTGTGCAGGCGCCAAGTCCTGTTGGAACTTGAAATCTCCATCTCCATAGAGCAGGTCAGCAGCAGGAAGCATGAAGTGCTCTAAAACTTGCTGGTAGACGGCTGCGTTGACCCTGGATCTCAGGAAACAGAGTGGACCGACACCAGCAGATGACATGGCACCCCAAACCATCACCCAACCATGCAAATTTTGCATTTCCTTTGGAAATCGAGGTCCCAGAGTCTGGAGGAAGACAGGAGAGGCACAGGATCCACGTTGCCTGAAGTCTAGTGTAAAGTTTCCACCATCAGTGATGGTTTGGGGTGCCATGTCATCTGCTGGTGTCGGTCCACTCTGTTTCCTGAGATCCAGGGTCAACGCAGCCGTCTACCAGCAAGTTTTAGAGCACTTCATGCTTCCTGCTGCTGACCTGCTCTATGGAGATGGAGATTTCAAGTTCCAACAGGACTTGGCGCCTGCACACAGCGCAAAATCTACCCGTGCCTGGTTTACGGACCATGGTATTTCTGTTCTAAATTGGCCCGCCAACTCCCCTGACCTTAGCCCCATAGAAAAGCTGTGGGGTATTGTGAAAAGGAAGATGCAGAATGCCAGACCCAAAAACGCAGAAGAGTTGAAGGCCACTATCAGAGCAACCTGGGCTCTCATAACACCTGAGCAGTGCCAGAAACTCATCGACTCCATGCCACGCCGCATTAACGCAGCAATTGAGGCAAAAGGAGCTCCAACCAAGTATTGAGTATTGTACATGCTCATATTTTTCATTTTCATACTTTTCAGTTGGCCAACATTTCTAAAAATCCCTTTTTTGTATTAGCCTTAAGTAATATTCTAATTTTGTGACACACGGAATTTTGGATTTTCATTTGTTGCCACTTCAAATCATCAAAATTAAATGAAATAAACATTTGAATGCATCAGTCTGTGTGCAATGAATAAATATAATGTACAAGTTACACCTTTTGAATGCAATTACTGAAATAAATCAAGTTTTTCAAAATATTCTAATTTACTGGCTTTTACCTGTATATATATATATATAATATATATATGTATATATATATATATATATAAAAAAAAATATATATATATATATATATATATATATATATATATATATATATATATATATATATATATATATATATATATATATATATATATATATATGAAGTAGATCACCTTGACTTGGTCATTTGAAAAGTAGCTCGCCTGCTAAAAAAGGTGTGGGCAGGCCTGACTTACATGATGTAAATATGATAATAACACTTCACTCTGCATTTCATTCCATGACAGCAAGCCAGAGCTCGGCTTATTGCTTACATCACGTCGCTGAGATGTGTAAATTCTAAGTCGAGGAGGGAACTAACTAAAGAGGCTCATTGGTGAAGAGGCTGCAGAACCTGGAAGAACCTAGAAGGGTTTGGGGGAAGTCATGGTGAAACGGATTGGAGACAGAAAGGATAAGAATGAAGATGCAGTAATAAATACATCTGTGCTCTCTGAGAAGTAGCCCGAGGACTGACTGCAGCAGATTACAGCACTGTGCCTTTTAAACAAATTGGGTGCTCGGAGAGTCAGATTGGCTGTGCGCTTGCATGCGTTTTATCGTCGAGCTCTGCAGACAAAAAAAAAAAAAAAGTCTCTTCAATCTTGTGTGATGTCACTCTGCAAACGCTGCAAGTTCACCAGCTCTGAAGTTGGAGACAGTTCTAGTACAATGCTCGTCCTCTGATCGCTTCCAATTTCAAAACCGTTTTTTCTTTCCCGTAGGGAATAATGGAATAAATCCAAATAGGACAGCATGATTTTGTCCAAAAATAAAATCCTGTTTGTGTTTTCCTCTGGAAACTCCATTTTTTTTAAACAATTTAAAATTGCTGGTAAAAAAAAAAAAAAAAAAAAGACAAAAGACAGGGTAGTTGCTAATGTCATGTTATTTGTAATGAAATAAGCTAAAGAAACATCATATATAGAGTACAGGCCAAAAGTTTGGACACACCTTCTCATTCAATGTGTTTTCTTTATTTTCATGACTATATACATTGTAGATTGTCACTGAAGGCATCAAAACTATGAATGAACACATGTGGAGTTATGTACTTAACAAAAAAGGTGAAATAACTGAAAACATGTTTTATACAGGTAAAAGCCAGTAAATTAGAATATTTTGAAAAACTTGATTTATTTCAGTAATTGCATTCAAAAGGTGTAACTTGTACATTATATTTATTCATTGCACACAGACTGATGCATTCAAATGTTTATTTCATTTAATTTTGATGATTTGAAGTGGCAACAAATGAAAATCCAAAATTCCGTGTGTCACAAAATTAGAATATTACTTTAAGGCTAATACAAAAAAGGGATTTTTAGAAATGTTGGCCAACTGAAAAGTATGAAAATGAAAAATATGAGCATGTACAATACTCAATACTTGGTTGGAGCTCCTTTTGCCTCAATTACTGCGTTAATGCGGCGTGGCATGGAGTCGATGAGTTTCTGGCACTGCTCAGGTGTTATGAGAGCCCAGGTTGCTCTGATAGTGGCCTTCAACTCTTCTGCGTTTTTGGGTCTGGCATTCTGCATCTTCCTTTTCACAATACCCCACAGATTTTCTATGGGGCTAAGGTCAGGGGAGTTGGCGGGCCAATTTAGAACAGAAATACCATGGTCCGTAAACCAGGCACGGGTAGATTTTGCGCTGTGTGCAGGCGCCAAGTCCTGTTGGAACTTGAAATCTCCATCTCCATAGAGCAGGTCAGCAGCAGGAAGCATGAAGTGCTCTAAAACTTGCTGGTAGACGGCTGCGTTGACCCTGGATCTCAGGAAACAGAGTGGACCGACACCAGCAGATGACATGGCACCCCAAACCATCACTGATGGTGGAAACTTTACACTAGACTTCAGGCAACGTGGATCCTGTGCCTCTCCTGTCTTCCTCCAGACTCTGGGACCTCGATTTCCAAAGGAAATGCAAAATTTGCATGGTTGGGTGATGGTTTGGGGTGCCATGTCATCTGCTGGTGTCTGTCCACTCTGTTTCCTGAGATCCAGGGTCAACGCAGCCGTCTACCAGCAAGTTTTAGAGCACTTCATGCTTCCTGCTGCTGACCTGCTCTATGGAGATGGAGATTTCAAGTTCCAACAGGACTTGGCGCCTGCACACAGCGCAAAATCTACCCGTGCCTGGTTTACGGACCATGGTATTTCTGTTCTAAATTGGCCCGCCAACTCCCCTGACCTTAGCCCCATAGAAAATCTGTGGGGTATTGTGAAAAGGAAGATGCAGAATGCCAGACCCAAAAACGCAGAAGAGTTGAAGGCCACTATCAGAGCAACCTGGGCTCTCATAACACCTGAGCAGTGCCAGAAACTCATCGACTCCATGCCACGCCGCATTAACGCAGTAATTGAGGCAAAAGGAGCTCCAACCAAGTATTGAGTATTGTACATGCTCATATTTTTCATTTTCATACTTTTCAGTTGGCCAACATTTCTAAAAATCCCTTTTTTGTATTAGCCTTAAGTAATATTCTAATTTTGTGACACACGGAAGTTTGGATTTTCATTTGTTGCCACTTCAAATCATCAAAATTAAATGAAATAAACATTTGAATGCATCAGTCTGTGTGCAATGAATAAATATAATGTACAAGTTACACCTTTTGAATGCAATTACTGAAATAAATCAAGTTTTTCAAAATATTCTAATTTACTGGCTTTTACCTGTATTCTAGTTTCTTCAAAATAGCCACCATTTGCTCTGATTACTGCTCATCGAGAGAATGCCAAGAGTGTGCAAAGCAGTAATCAGAGCAAAGGGTGGCTATTTTGAAGAAACTAGAATATTAAACATGTTTTCAGTTGTTTCAAAAAGTACATTAAGGTTAAAAGTTAAAGTTAAAGTACCAATGATTGTCACACACACACTAGGTGTGGCGAAATTATTCTCTGCATTTGACTCATCACCCTTGATCTTGGTACTTAATGAATACTTAGCTCTAGTACACTACTGTATTTTAATGTTGTCATTATGATGGTACTTAATGAATACTTAGGTCTACTACACTACTGTATTTTAATGTTGTCATTATGATGGTACTTAATGAATACTTAGGTCTACTACACTACATGTATTTTAATGTTGTCATTATAATGGTACTTAATGAATACTTAGGTCTGCTACACTACTGTATTTTAATGTTGTCATTAAGGTGGTGCTTAATAAATACTTAGGTCTACTACACTACTGTATTTTAATGTTGTCATTATGGTGGTACTTAATGAATCTTTAGGTCTACTACACTGCTGTATTTTAATGTTGTCATTATGGTGGTACTTAATGAATACTTAGGTCTACTACACTACTGTATTTTAATGTTGTCATTATGATGGTACTTAATGAATACTTAGCTCTACTACACTACTGTATTTTAATGTTGTCATTATGATGGTACTTAATGAATACTTAGGTCTACTACACTACATGTATTTTAATGTTGTCATTATAATGGTACTTAATGAATACTTAGGTCTGCTACACTACTGTATTTTAATGTTGTCATTATGGTGGTACTTAATGAATACTTAGGTCTACTACACTACTGTATTTTAATGTTGTCATTATGGTGGTACTTAATGAATACTTAGGTCTACTACACTACTGTATTTTAATGTTGTCATTAAGGTGGTGCTTAATGAATACTTAGGTCTACTACACTACTGTATTTTAATGTTGTCATTATGGTGGTACTTAATGAATACTTAGGTCTACTACACTACTGTATTTTAATGTTGTCATTATGGTGGTACTTAATGAATATTTAGGTCTACTACACTGCTGTATTTTAATGTTGTCATTAAGGTGGTACTTAATAAATACTTAGGTCTACTACACTACTGTATTTTAATGTTGTCATTAAGGTGGTACTTAATGAATACTTAGGTCTACTACACTGCTGTATTTTAATGTTGTCATTATGGTGGTACTTAATGAATACTTAGGTCTACTACACTACTGTATTTTAATGTTGTCATTATGGTGGTACTTAATGAATACTTAGGTCTACTACACTACATGTATTTTAATGTTGTCATTATAATGGTACTTAATGAATACTTAGGTCTGCTACACTACTGTATTTTAATGTTGTCATTAAGGTGGTGCTTAATAAATACTTAGGTCTACTACACTACTGTATTTTAATGTTGTCATTATGGTGGTACTTAATGAATCTTTAGGTCTACTACACTGCTGTATTTTAATGTTGTCATTATGGTGGTACTTAATGAATACTTAGGTCTACTACACTACTGTATTTTAATGTTGTCATTATGATGGTACTTAATGAATACTTAGCTCTACTACACTACTGTATTTTAATGTTGTCATTATGATGGTACTTAATGAATACTTAGGTCTACTACACTACATGTATTTTAATGTTGTCATTATAATGGTACTTAATGAATACTTAGGTCTGCTACACTACTGTATTTTAATGTTGTCATTATGGTGGTACTTAATGAATACTTAGGTCTACTACACTACTGTATTTTAATGTTGTCATTATGGTGGTACTTAATGAATACTTAGGTCTACTACACTACTGTATTTTAATGTTGTCATTAAGGTGGTGCTTAATGAATACTTAGGTCTACTACACTACTGTATTTTAATGTTGTCATTATGGTGGTACTTAATGAATACTTAGGTCTACTACACTACTGTATTTTAATGTTGTCATTATGGTGGTACTTAATGAATATTTAGGTCTACTACACTGCTGTATTTTAATGTTGTCATTAAGGTGGTACTTAATAAATACTTAGGTCTACTACACTACTGTATTTTAATGTTGTCATTAAGGTGGTACTTAATGAATACTTAGGTCTACTACACTGCTGTATTTTAATGTTGTCATTATGGTGGTACTTAATGAATACTTAGGTCTACTACACTACTGTATTTTAATGTTGTCATTATGGTGGTACTTAATGAATACTTAGGTCTACTACACTACATGTATTTTAATGTTGTCATTATAATGGTACTTAATGAATACTTAGGTCTGCTACACTACTGTATTTTAATGTTGTCATTAAGGTGGTGCTTAATAAATACTTAGGTCTACTACACTACTGTATTTTAATGTTGTCATTAAGGTGGTACTTAATGAATACTTAGGTCTACTACACTGCTGTATTTTAATGTTGTCATTATGGTGGTACTTAATGAATACTTAGGTCTACTACACTACTGTATTTTAATGTTGTCATTATGGTGGTACTTAATGAATACTTAGGTCTACTACACTACTGTATTTTAATGTTGTCATTATGGTGGTACTTAATGAATACTTCGGTCTACTACACTACTGTATTTTAATGTCATTATGATGGTACTTAATGAATATTTAGGTCTACTACACTACTGTATTTTAATGTTGTCATTATAATGGTACTTAATGAATACTTAGGTCTACTACACTACTGTATTTTAATGTTGTCATTAAGGTGGTACTTAATGAATACTTAGGTCTACTACACTACTGTATTTTAATGTTGGTCATTATGGTGGTACTTAATGAATACTTAGGTCTACTACACTACTGTATTTTAATGTTGTCATTATAATGGTACTTAATGAATACTTAGGTCTGCTACACTACTGTATTTTAATGTTGTCATTAAGGTGGTGCTTAATGAATACTTAGGTCTACTACACTACATGTATTTTAATGTTGTCATTATGATGGTACTTAATGAATACTTAGGTCTGCTACACTACTGTATTTTAATGTTGTCATTAAGGTGGTGCTTAATAAATACTTAGGTCTACTACACTACTGTATTTTAATGTTGGTCATTATGGTGGTACTTAATGAATACTTAGGTCTACTACACTACTGTATTTTAATGTTGTCATTATGGTGGTACTTAATGAATACTTCGGTCTACTACACTACTGTATTTTAATGTTGTCATTATGGTGGTACTTAATGAATACTTCGGTCTACTACACTACTGTATTTTAATGTTGTCATTATGGTGGTACTTAATGAATACTTAGGTCTACTACACTACTGTATTTTAATGTTGTCATTATGGTGGTACTTAATGAATACTTAGCTCTACAACACGACTGTATTTTAATGTTGTCATTATGGTGGTACTTAATGAATACTTAAATCTACTACACTACATGTATTTTAATGTTGTCATTATAATGGTACTTAATGAATACTTCGGTCTTCTACACTACTGTATTTCAATGTTGTCATTATGGTGGTACTTAATGAATACTTAGGTCTACTACACTATTGTATTTTAATGTTGTCATTAAGGTGGTACTTAATGAATACTTCGGTCTTCTACACGACTGTATTTTAGTGTTGTCATTAAGGTGGTACTTAATGAATACTTCGGTCTACTACACTACTGTATTTTAATGTTGTCATTAAGGTGGTACTTAATGAATACTTAGGTCTACTACATTACTGTATTTTAATGTTGTCATTATGGTGGTACTTGATGAATATTTAGGTCTACTACACTACTGTATTTTAATGTTGTCATTAAGGTGGTACTTAATGAATACT
The DNA here is from genome assembly GCF_033978685.3 of Nerophis lumbriciformis. NCBI lineage: Eukaryota > Metazoa > Chordata > Actinopteri > Syngnathiformes > Syngnathidae > Nerophis > Nerophis lumbriciformis. The sequence continues at coordinate 2,103,935 of NC_084576.2, forward strand.
TAGGTCTACTAAACTACATGTATTTTAATGTTGGTCATTATGGTGGTACTTAATGAATACTTGGGTCTACTACACTACTGTATTTTAATGTTGGTCATTATGGTGGTACTTAATGAATACTTAGGTCTACTACACTACTGTATTTTAGTGTTGTCATTATGGTGGTGCTTAATGAATACTTGGGTCTACTACACTGCTGTATTTTAATGTTGTCATTATGATGGTACTTAATGAATTTTTAAATCTACTACACTACATGTATTTTAATGTTGTAATTATGGTGGTACTTAATGAATACTTAGGTCTACTACACTACTGTATTTTAATGTTGTCATTATGGTGGTACTTAATGAATACTTAGGTCTACTACACTACTGTATTTTAATGTTGTCATTAAGGTGGTACTTAATGAATACTTAGGTCTACTACACTACTGTATTTTAATGTTGGTCATTATGGTGGTACTTAATGAATACTTAGGTCTACTCCACTACTGTGTTTTAATGTTGGTAGTTGTGGTGGTACTTAATGAATACTTCGGTCTTCTACACTACTGTGTTTTAATGTTGTCTTTAGGTGGTGCTTAATAAATACTTAGGTCTACTACACTACTGTATTTTAATGTTGTCATTATGGTGGTACTTAATGAATACTTAGGTCTACTACACTACTGTGTTTTAATGTTGGTAGTTGTGGTGGTACTCGGAGCCAAGGTTTTTCTGAAATGATACTTGGTGAAAAAAGCTTGAGAACGACTGAGATAGACAATAGCGGAGATACGAATAGGAGTGTCCTGCAGAGTTGTACATGAAGAGTTCCTGCGTTATTGAAACAAAGAACAAACATAACATTTTCCACACGGTGTTATGCACGCCCTCTTGGCTTGTGGAAGCGGATCTCCGCTCATGCACCTAATACTTGACCTTCCGTGACTGCTTTGATTAGTGAATAGATGCACGATGCAAGACACGTTCTTGCAGAGGTGTGGACTCGAGTCACATGACTTGGACTCGAGTCAGACTCGAGTCATGAATTTGATGACTTTAGACTCGACTTGACAAAATGTAAAAAGACTTGCAACTCGACTTAGACTTTAACATCAATGACTTGTGACTTCACTTGGACTTGAGCCTTTTGAATTGACATGACTTGACATGACTTGCTACTTTCCCCAAAACCCAAAGATGAAAAAGTTATTCGGGAGCGCTCCGTATTTTTCATTGTGTACTTGTCTATCAGCGTTGCGTGTGTCAGCTGGTGTGGTCTCAGTACAACAGCCAATCAAATTAGATCTACTTTGTTTTCATCACACAGCATTCATCCAATCAAATTGCAGGACAACCAACGAAGAAGACATGTCCAAACCACACGCCAGTGAACAAAAAATTATACCTAAAATAATTTTGTTTGGGTATAAAAATTACGAGGTGGTCAACACAAAACGGTTTGCAGTATGCAACACATGCGGTTCCAAAATTACTGATGGAGAGGTAACAACTTCCAACTTCGTCCGGCATTTGAAGTTGCACAAAGAACGGTAAGTTTTGAATGTAAGATAACGTTTATTGGCTAAGTAACGTGACTTTTATTTGCTGTGTAGTTAAATCAGTGAGGCTGTAAACTCACTGCTAACGTTATAACGTTATTGCAAACACGGGAATCTGTTGCAGTTCACTACCTTATTCATACTTTTTGTTCAGTGATTTTTTTAAGCAGGGTTACGTTAGTCAATATATCACACGTAACGTTAGACGGCGGTCAGCAGCACCGCGTATTTTAGCCACCTAAAAAAAGACAAAAATAGTCAAATAAAGGTCAGTTAAAATGTATACTATATTATGAATATGTGTACTGTTTTAGCTAGCTTTCTGACATACTGTTGGTTGTTTACCTCAGTGGTCCCCAACCACCGGGCCGCGGCCCGGTACTGGTCCGTGGATCGATTGGTATCGGGCCGCACAAGAAATAATTTTTTTTTTTTTTTTTTTTTTTTAATTAAATCAACATAAAAAACACAAGATACACTTACAAGTAGTGCACCAACCCAAAACAACTCTCTCCCCCCTTTTGTTCTGGGCATTGAACATGAAGACTCTTCCTTCACTGTTCCGAGTGGCCATGAGAGTCTTGGCAGTGCCTGCCTCCAGTGCTCCAGTGGAGCGAGTTTTCAGCCATGGTGGCATCATACTACGCCCCCATCGTGCACAAATGACTGACAGACTCTTGGCTAATTTGGTCTTTTGCAAATGCAATGCAGCATAGGGCCCTGACATATAAAAAGTACAACTTTTTTGTTATGTTCACGTATATGTCATGTTTTTTCAATGTTAACACTTTTGTACAAATAAGTACATTTGAACTTTATTTTTCAATGTGTTTGTTCTGTAAAGGAATGAGTTAATGTTTAAAATGACTGGTTAATAGTGCTATTATAAAGTGCAATGTCAGCACAATTTTCTTTCCTGCAATTTAAAATGCACTTGTTTTAATAAATAAATACAGCGTTTGAAAAGCATACACAATCTGTGTTAATATATTAGTCTGTGGTTAAAAGGACTTGAAAGGACTCGAAACTCAAAATGCAGGACTTAGGACTTGACTTGAGACTTTCCAGTCTTGACTTTGGACTTGACTCGGGGCTTGCCTGTTTTGACTCGGGACTTGACTCGGACTTGAGGGCAAAGACTTGAGACTTACTTGTGACTTGCAAAACAATGACTTGGTCCCACCTCTGCGTTCTTGTCTTTCACTTTTTATGCATACCTCTCCTCGGTAAATCTAACAACAAAGTTGCAAAATCGGCGCCACGTAACCCTTCTTAGTTACAATGCATGCGCCACAGTTCCATATCATTTGTTTCTGAGCCAGGGTGAACGCGCCAAATCCGCGAATGTAAGTTTATTTGTGGCCACAAATAAATGAATAATTGGGGAAGACTAATGTGTTTTTGGGGGGTGGTCTCACAGGAAAGATGAGCTTATTGCAGCTTGGAGGCCCAAACCATGATAGAGAGGAAAATCGATTTAGGGTTGTTGTTTTTTTATGTTTGTTTTGCTGTTGTTGTTTTTCAACATCGTCATAACTATTTAATCGGATTGCTATTTTAAATTGAACAGTCGTGCGGCCCTATGTTCCAGGGTCAAGCTCTTGCCATCATTACACTTTATGTTGATGTACACTGTAAAAGTGAAGATTTTTTTTTTATATACAAATAGGTTAAATCAAATCAAATCAAATCAACTTTATTTATAGAGCACATTTAAAATTTACCACAGGGGTAGCCAAAGTGCTGTACAATGAGCAGGTTAAAAGATAAAACGAGTACCGAGCAAACACAACACAACACAAACAGAACACGATAGAAAATAAATAATTAAAATAGAATTAATAAAAACATAAAAACATAAAAACAGGATCACAGCAGGTGTATTATGGGGCGCCATTGCAGGATGGATATCACTCAGTGTTAAAAGCCATGGAATAAAAGTATGTTTTTAAGAGAGATTTAAAAACAGGAAGAGAGGAGGCTTGTCTAACACTCAGGGGTAGGTCGTTCCAGAGCTTGGGAGCAGCAACGGCGAAAGCTCTGTCACCTCTAAGCTTCAGCCTTGTGTCAGGGACCGTCAACAGCAGCTGATCGGCTGATCTTAAGGATCGGGTGGGGCAGTAAGGCTGAAGGAGGTCGGAGAGATAGGTTGGCGCGAGGTTGTGTAGACATTTAAAAACAAATAAAAGGAGTTTAAAATGTATTCGGTAACGCACAGGGAGCCAGTGAAGGGACGCTAAAATAGGGGTGATGTGCTCACGTCTGCGGGTCTGTGTTAGCAGACGAGCAGCAGAGTTCTGCACGAGCTGCAGGCGGGCGAGGGAGGCCTGGCTAATGCCAACATACAGGGCATTACAATAATCAAGACGAGTCGAGATAAAAGCGTGGATTAATTTCTCAAGATCATGTCTTGATAGAAGCGGTTTCACTTTCGCTATTTGGCGTAATTGATAAAAGCTTTTTTGAACGACGCTGCTGATTTGTTTTTCGAATTTAAAATCTGAGTCAAACTTTACCCCCAGGTTTGTGACAGAGTCGCTGAGATACGGGGTCAGAGTGCCGAGGTCAACGTTAATTAAGGTTAGTCACATTAATAGGTCAAAAACAAAAAGTATGGCAAAAGTAAAAGCAAATACTACATATAAATGTAGGATGTGCACAGGTGTCAAAAGTTCACACAATTGTTTCAGGAAAAAAAATAGCTTTTTTGCATTGTTTTGAATTGTTTCTGACCAGTTACTAATTAGATGAATTGAATTAAATAGACACATTTGATACTCAATTGTAATGATAACAATGTTCACGTCAATATAATAATAATTTGTCCTGTTGCTCTTCTTTTATTCGTCCATAAACTGTATGTGATCAATATGTGATCGATATAATTAATAGTTTAAAAGTCCTCGGATACAAAAAAGTCAACATGAGGCAGCAATTTATTTTCTTTTATAAACAATCTGTCATTGACTGATTGTCATGACTTGATCTTTGGAGTTTGCTTTTCCGGGATGCAACGGAAAGTTGGCACGGGCGAGACGGGAATGGAGGTACATGATTTATTTAATATATCAAAAAAGGAATAAATGAAAGCGCGCACAGTGGCGGAGAATAAACTATGAAAAAACAAAAAGACTATAAACATGGAACCAAAACTTACTGTGACAAGGGACATGAAGCAGGATCATAGAGGAATGGACAGAGCATAAAAGTGGTGCGGTATGGGGTGCGAGGTCGTCAGAAAAACAAACTGAAAAACACTGAACTTAAATACTAGACATGATTAACGAAAACAGGTGCGTGACTCAAGACGTGAAACAGGTGCGTGACGTGACAGGTGAAAACTAATGGTTGCTATGGTGACAAGACAAGGGAGTGAAAAGACAGAAACTAAACAAAACATGACTTAAAACAAAACATGATAATACAGACATGACAGAACCCCTCCCTTAAGGACAGATACCAGATGTCCAAGAAAAAAAAAACTTAACAAGAGTCATGGGAGGGCGGGAGGGGGACATGGCGGTGGGTCGCCAGACCACGTGTCCCCGTATCCACCGGGGCAGAGTTAGGTGGCGGCGGCGAGTGGAACGCCGCTGCAGCAGGCGAGGCGGGCGCCCAGGGAATGGCCACATTCGTGGCCAACTGGGAGGTGGGCGCACTTGGCGTGGCGGGCGACCAGGTAGCGGCCATATCCGTGGCCGACGAGGAGGCAGGCGCGTCGTCATCGTGGCAGGCGTGGCTTGGCGTGGTGAGTCAGGCGGCGAAGCTCGGCGTGGCGCGTCAGGCGGCGAAGCTCGGCGTGGGTCTTGGTATAGGTCTTGGTCTTGGCATGGCGGGTCTTGGTCTTGGCATGGCGGGTCTTGGTCTTGGCATGGCGGGTCTTGGTCTTGGCATGGCGAGTCTTGGTCTTGGCATGGCGAGTCTTGGTCTTGGCATGGCGAGTCTTGGTCTTGGCATGGCGAGTCTTGGTCTTGGCATGGCGAGTCTTGGTCTTGGCATGGCGAGTCTTGGTCTTGGCATGGCGAGTCTTGGTCTTGGCATGGCGAGTCTTGGTCTTGGCATGGCGAGTCTTGGTCTTGGTCTTGGCTTAGCGGGTCTTGGTCTTGGACTCGTTGAGCTGGTACCGGAGCTTGGCGTCGTGGAGCTGGTACCGGAGCTTGGCGTCGTGGAGCTGGTACCGGAGCTTGGCGTCGTGGAGCTGGTACCGGAGCTGGTACCGGAGCTTGGCGTCGTGGAGCTGGTACCGGAGCTTGGCGTCGTGGAGCTGGTACCGGAGCTTGGCGTCGTGGAGCTGGTACCGGAGCTTGCCGTCGTGGAGCTGGTACCGGAGCTTGACGTCGTGGAGCTGGTACCGTAGCTTGGCGTCGTGGAGCTGGTACCGGAGCTTGGCGTCGTGGAGCTGGTACCGGAGCTTGGCGTCGTGGAGCTGGTACCGGAGCTTGGCGTCGTGGAGCTGGTACCGGAGCTTGGCGTCGTGGAGCTGGTACCGGAGCTTGGCGTCGTGGAGCTGGTAGTGCAGGTGGAGGTGGTCTTGCTGGGGGTTGCGGCTTGGCATGGTAAAAGACTGGTAAGGGAGGTCGTGCTGGAGGCCGTGGCTTGACAGGTTGGAAGACTGGTGGTGGCGGCCGTGAGGGAGGCTGTGGCTTGACAAGGTGATGCTGATAAACCCCACCTGAACAATTCCCAGCCCTAGCCCCCCCCTCAAGGGGCGGATACCAGACGCGCTCCCTGCGGTCTGGAACTCTCTGTAGGGGTGGGCGGAGGAGGGCAGAAACTTCCCCATTAAATTGTCCAAATTGTCTTTCTTGTGCCTGGGATTGAGTGGGTGAAAAAAAATTGTTTTGTGTCTTGGGTGTGGCTTGAGTCCTGGGGAGCGGGGAATCAAAAGAAAAAGAATTCAGAAAAAAAAAATCCTGGTCTTTGACGTCATCCGGGCGAAGACGGGCTGGCTGCTGCTTGCTTCCGCCCGGAGGGGGAGGGGCATGTGGGAGCGGCGTGTCCTGCAGACTCGCGGAAGTTCTACCCGACGTCCTTCGTCGGGAGCGGCGCTTCCGCGGCTGAGGTGACGCTGTGATAATGTCCAACTCGGCCAACTTAGGTGCGGAAAAGCGGGTCTGCTGATGACCTACTGTCATGACTTGATCTTTGGAGTTTGCTTTTCCGGGATGCAACGGAAAGTTGGCACGGGCGAGACGGGAATGGAGGTACATGATTTATTTATATTTATCAAAAAAGGAATAAATGAAAGCGCGCACAGTGGCGGAGAATAAACTATGAAAAAACAAAAAGACTATAAACATGGAACCAAAACTTACTGTGACAAGGGACATGAAGCAGGATCATAGAGGAATGGACAGAGCATAAATGTGGTGCGGTATGGGGTGCGAGGTCGTCAGAAACACAAACTGAAAAACACTGAACTTAAATACTACAGACATGATTAACGAAAACAGGTGCGTGACTCAAGACGTGAAACAGGTGCGTGACGTGACAGGTGAAAACTAATGGTTGCTATGGTGACAAGACAAGGGAGTGAAAAGCCAGAAACTAAACAAAACATGACTTAAAACAAAACATGATAATACAGACATGACACTGATTTATTTCCCTTTTATGTAGATGTCTTTAGCATTATACTGCTTTAAAGCTACAAGACCAAACTGCTCTTTTTTTCAGGCTTTTTTTGGAGACTTTTTTAATATCTCTTACTTGGATTTTTCTTTCCGCACATGTGAAGGTTTGGCAGCTTGTCACTTTAACGGCAATCCATTGCGGTGACCAATTCATCTCGTTTAATTGTTGTTGAGCTATTGATTTGTGCTAATGCGGCCGTCACAGTTAATCAACTCTGACAAGAACAAAAACACGTAACGCACGGTTGGATGTACTACCGCTTTTGACACCAAATAGCCCAAGAACGTGATCGGAATGCAAAATGTCACAAAAAGGGAGGACGCATTATTTGGTATACCCATGCAATCTAATTAGAGCCAATACAACAGCTGTATCAAACAAACAAAAGTATACCAGTTTTTTAATCATTCATAGCCAAACACCACAAAAGTCACACAATTTGGAGATTAAAGAAATATAATTGACATGTCCCCTTCTCTATCTTGTTGTAATAGTCATATGTGTCCTTACAAATGAGCATTAAACGTGATCAACAATACAAAAGTGAGTATACTGTAGTTTATGCAGTGATAAAGTAAAAATAAATTATTCTAAAAGAGGAATGAGAGGTAAAATGAAAATGATTACATCAAAAATAATAAATAAAATACTCACAGGAATTTAAGGTGGGTAGAGAGATTTTTAGAAAGTATAATTAATGATTAAAAATGCAACGTTTTTATGATACAGAATCGGTGCCATTTGTAACCAGAAGGAAAATAAATGTATAAATGTGCGATAAAATGATTGAAAATGACTGTGTGAAGTGTTCTGCACATTGATCTTATTGCTGTATACCAGGGGTCCCCAAACTACGGCCCGGGGGCCGGATCCGGCCCCCCAGCATCCAAAATCCGGCCCACAGGAAGTCCCAAGTTAAACAAAAAGGTCTTTTTTTTTCTTTTTTCTTTTTTTTTTTAATCTTTCCTTTCTAATCCATGCATATGTATATATACATATATATATACCGTATTTTCCTCACCATTAGCCGCACCTAAAAACCACAAATTTACTCAAAAGCTGACAGTGCGGCTTTTAACCCGGTGCGCTTTATATATGGATAAATATTAAGATTCATTTTCATAAAGTTTCGGTCTCGTAACTACGGTAAACAGCCGCCATCTTTTTTCCCGGTAGAACAGGAAGCGCTTCTTCTTCTACGCAAGCAACCGCCAAGGTAAGCACCCGCCCCCATAGAACAGGAAGCGCTTCTTCTTCTACTGTAAGCAACCACCCGCCCGCGTAGAAGAAGAAAAAGCGCGCGGATATTACCGTACGTTTCATTTCCTGTTTACATCTGTAAAGACCACAAAATGGCTCCTACTAAGCGACAAGGATCCGGTTCATGAAAAGACGCAATCTCTCCATCCTCACACGGATTACTATTTCACAGCAACTGATATTCCTGTGAACCGCACTGTGGATACTGTGGATACAACGGGAGCACGTACGGTGAATATTCGCACCACAGGGAATGAGAAGTCGTCCTTCACTGTGGTTCTAGCTTGCCATGCTAATGGCCAGAAACTTCCACCCATGGTGATATTCAAAAGGAAGACCTTGCCAAAAGAGACCTTTCCAGCCGGCGTCATCATAAAAGCTAACTCGAAGGGATGGATGGATGAAGAAAAGATGAGCGAGTGGTTAAGGGAAGTTTACGCGAAGAGGCCGGGTGGCTTTTTTCACACAGCTCCGTCCATGTTGATATACGACTCTATGCGCGCCCACATCACAGATGGTGTCAAAAAACAAGTGAAGCACACAAATACAACACTCGCCGTCATTCCGGGTGGATTAACCAAAGAACTCCAACCGCTGGATATTGGTGTCAACAGGGCATTCAAATCACGACTGCGAACGGCGTGGGAACAATGGATGACCGAAGGCGAACACACCTTCACTAAGACAGGCAGACAGCGCCGGACGACATACGCCAACATTTGCCAGTGGATCGTAAATGCCTGGGCGGATATTTCGGTCACAACTGTGGTCCGAGCTTTCCGGAAGGCAGGATTCACAGAACTGCTGAACAGTGACACTGACTCCGATGACTTCGACGAGACGGAACCGGCCATTTTGGATCCCACATTTGCCCAACTTTTCAATTCGGACACCGAAGACGAAGAATTCGAAGGATTTACGAATGAAGAATAACTTCAGAAGGTGAGCGCTATGTTTATTTTGTGTGTTGTGACATTAACGTTCGAGCAACATTATGTTGCTATTGCTCTGCACTATTTTGAATTTTACTATGTTTGTGATTGCACATTTGCGTACATTTTGGGACAGAGTTGTTAGAACGCTGGTTTTTAATATATTATTAAAGTTTGACTGACCTATCTGACTGTTTTTTTGACATTCCCTTTAGCGCAGCGTAGGCGCGGCTTATAGTCCGGGGCGGCTTATAGGTGGACAAAGTTTTGAAATATGCCATTCATTGAAGGTGCGGCTAATAATCCGGTGCGCCTTATAGTGCGGAAAATACGGTATATATATATATATATTTTTTTTTTTTATTTATTTTTTTTTTTTTTTTTTTTTTTAACCCAATGCGGACCGAGTCAAAAAGTTTGGGGACCCCTGCTGTATACAAACTGAACCGCATAGTTTATAGAACTTCAATTTAAAATAACAATTTTAAATACTAATCGACCTGCTCAGTGGCCTTGTGGTTAGAGTGTCCGCCCTGAGACTGGAAAGTTGTGAGTTCAAACCAAAGACTATAAAAATGGGACCCATTGGCCCCCCTTTTTGGCACGCAGCATCAAGGGTTGGAATTAGGGGTTAAATGTCACGGCCCGGCGCACTCCAGTGCGCAGTCATTTGTGCGCTGCGCACCTCTGGCTGCTTCAGTCGGCAATCAATCAGCACTCTACACACCTGTCGCTAATGAGCTTCTTGGGCTTCTTAAGCCAGTGAAAATCTGCGTTTCAGGCCAGAACGTAGAGACCTGTTCCAGTACAGTAAGCCGACTTATCTAGCTCCATGTGCAGTCTTCCTTTCCGTGTTTCCCCACCTCTGTGCTCATTGTGTGTTGTCCTGTGTCGTGTTCCAGCTGAATTTCTCCAGTCCCGCGTCACGAGATGTTTGTCTCGTCTCCCCGTATTCCCTCTGGTTCCCTGGCTGCTTCATTAGATCTCGACCTCCCGCCTGGACACGGACTCTGACGCCTCGCTCCTGCCCTTGACCTCACGTTATACATATAGAGCTAAACGACGTCCTGCATTCTGTGCCGTCTTCTTCCCCCTGTGCCGTAACATTAAATCACCAAATAATTCTCGAGCACGGCTACCGCTGCTGCTCACTGCTCCCCTTACCTCCCAGAGGGTGAACATGGGGAGGGGTCAAATGCAGAGGATTACTTCACCACACCCAGTGTGTGTGTGACTATCGTTGGGACTTTACCTTTAACTTAACTTGAACACTGAACACAGTAAATTGTGATTTCTTTATGTTTTTTTACATGAAAATAAATGTAAGTAATATGATGTATGAATGGATTTATATAGTTTTATATATTTGTGAGGGTTATAATTATTTAATGGCTGTTATGTAGAGGAGACACGGACATCAGCGTGGATCTACGTTAGCTTTATTCTTCAACTCACATGTAAGCAAATGCACAACAGCGTCAATTCCGGTCCTTCAACAATTGCTATTTCTTCGGATTCAAACTATATATTCATATATTACACATAGCCTATTATTTGCGCAATGTTGCCTGGTGATGCAGTCGTCTAAAAGGGACTTTGGTCACCAAAACCGGATGTTGTGATGAAAAACATGTTTTATAGAGCAAAGGGTGGCTATTTTGAAGAAACTAGCCACCCTTTGCTCTGATTACTGATTTGCACACTCTTGGCATTCTCTCGATGAGCTTCAAGCACACCTGTGAAGTGAAAACCATTTCAGGTGACTACCTCTTGAAGCTCATGTAGAGAATGCCAAGTGTGCAAATCAGTAATCATGCAGCGCAAAGGGTGGCTATTTTGAAGAAACTAGAATATAAACCATGTTTTCAGTTATTTCACCTTTTTTTGTTAAGTACATAACTCCACATGTGTTCATTCATAGTTTTGATGCCTTCAGTGACAATCTACAATGTAAATAGTCGTGAAAATAAAGAAAATGCATTGAATGAGAAGGTGTGTCCAAACTTTTGGCCTGTACTCTATATATTATTAATTCATTTTTTTAAATACATTTTTAGGCCATCTCGATGACGTCAGAAGGAGTTTTTCTAACCTGTAACCTGTTTTGAAAAAGTTGTATTATTATTATTATTATTATTATTATAAAAATACAATGAGGCAATCAGTTCGAATGGAGAATCTTGTTAAATTGAGAAGCAATTCGGAATTGAATGGTCACCCCAGGAGTGGGAATCGGATCGAATCGTTAGGTACTAGGGTTGCATGGTATACCGATTAGTATATTTTAATGAATCATATTCGGAACTATACCGCCTCTGAAAAGTACCGGTCCATGTTTCACTACACACCGTAGCTCACCGGCGTCAAAATGTAAACAAACACGATAGGTGGATCTACACCTGACTTCAACTGTAATGATACCAAGTACAGTAGCGTATCTAGTCGATACTACTATAATTACGTAGATATTTTTAGATATTTTCTTTTCAATCAATCAGTCAATGTTTACTTATATAGCCCTACACTGTAAAAAAAAATTCTGTAAAAAAACGGTCATCTACTGGCAGCTATGGCAGCCAAACAAAAACCATAAATTAAAGTAAAACATTGTAAACCAAATAATGATCAAAAACATTATATTTACAGAAATTTTCATGAAACGTAATTTTACAGATTTTTACTAAATTATTAAGATCAACCCACCTTTAATAAAGTGACGATGCAAACAGTTCTACAGGAAAATACCTTTATTCTACAGCATAGGTGTCAAACTCTGGCCCGCGGCCCAAATTTGGCCCGCCGTGTAATTTCACTTGGCCCTTGAGGCGATATCAAATTAACACCAAAGCTGGCCCGCCGATTATATATTGCGGCGGTGCCACGGTAACCCCGCATTCACCGCTAATTCTAATACTTGCCAACCCTCCCGGGAGTCTTCCAAACTTCAGCGCCCCTCCTGAAAATCGTCAGGTCTGCTTTTCAGCCAATCCACATGAGCCCGGGATTGAACTCAGGGCCTTCGTATTGTGAGGCACATCAAATCAAATCAAATCAACTTTATTTATAGAGCACATTTAAAATTTACCACAGGGGTAGCCAAAGTGCTGTACAATGAGCAGGTTAAAAGATAAAACGAGTACCGAGCAAACACAACACAACACAAACAGAACACGATAAAAAATAAATAATTAAAATAGAATTAATAAAAACATAAAAACAGGATCACAGCAGGTGTATTATGGGGCGCCATTGCAGGATGGATATCACTCAGTGTTAAAAGCCATGGAATAAAAGTATGTTTTTAAGAGAGATTTAAAAACAGGAAGAGAGGAGGCTTGTCTAACACTCAGGGGTAGGTCGTTCCAGAGCTTGGGAGCAGCAACGGCGAAAGCTCTGTCACCTCTAAGCTTCAGCCTTGTGTCAGGGACCGTCAACAGCAGCTGATCGGCTGATCTTAAGGATCGGGTGGGGCAGTAAGGCTGAAGGAGGTCGGAGAGATAGGTTGGCGCGAGGTTGTTTAGACATTTAAAAACAAATAAAAGGAGTTTAAAATGTATTCGGTAACGCACAGGGAGCCAGTGAAGGGACGCTAAAATAGGGGTGATGTGCTCACGTCTGCGGGTCTGTGTTAGCAGACGAGCAGCAGAGTTCTGCACGAGCTGCAGGCGGGCGAGGGAGGCCTGGCTAATGCCAACATACAGGGCATTGCAATAATCAAGACGAGTCGAGATAAAAGCGTGGATTAATTTCCCAAGATCATGTCTTGATAGAAGCGGTTTCACTTTCGCTATTTGGCGTAATTGATAAAAGCTTTTTTGAACGACGCTGCTGATTTGTTTTTCGAATTTAAAATCTGAGTCAAACTTTACCCCCAGGTTTGTGACAGAGTCGCTGAGATACGGGGTCAGAGTGCCGAGGTCAACGTTGGGGGAGGGAGAGCGACTTGGACCGAACAACATAACTTCTGTTTTATCTTCATTTAGGCTCAGGAAGTTAGCTGAAAGCCAGACTTTGATGTCGTGCAGGCAGTCAATAAGACGTTGAACCGTGTTATTTTGTGCCATGGGAAAATAAATCTGGCAATCATCGGCATAAAAATGAAATGCAATACTGTACTTCCTAAAAATAGAACCAAGGGGGAGAAGGTAAAGCGCAAATAAAATTGGGGCAAGGATTGAGCCCTGGGGGACCCCATGTGGTAAAGGAGCTGTGGACGACATAAAACTGTCTACTTTTACACAAAAACTCCTGTCGGTTAGGTACGACCGGAACCAGTTGAGGGCGGCGCCCTTAATGCCCACACAGTTCTCAAGACGAGTGATTAAGGTGGCGTGGAACGCAGCAGACAGATCTAAAAGCACCAGGACAACATATTTACCAGAATCAGTGGACAGGAGGATATAGTTAAAAACTTTTAGAAGCGCTGACTCTGTGCTGTGGAGGGCTTTAAAACCGGACTGGAACAGCTCAGTGATACCATTATCCTCTAAGAAGGGCAACAACTGACTGTAGACAACCTTCTCTAATATTTTGGAAATGTATGGAAGATTAGAGATAGGTCTGAAGTTAGAGAGGAGAGAGGGGTCGAGGCTGGGTTTTTTAAGTAGAGGTCGTACCACTGCATGTTTAAACTCTACTGGAACTATTCCAGAAGAGAGGCTACTATTGATAATGTTAAGGACACTTGATCCAATAGTAGCAAGTACCTCCTTAAACAGGCGAGGTGGGAGGGCATCTGCAGGAGAACCAGAGGGCTTCATATGACTAACTGTGTCACTTCAAAAAGAAAAGGACACCGGCTCAAACTGATGGAAAACAGAAGAGAAATGCAGGGGAACAGAAGGGTCATATGAAGGCTGAGATAGACTGGCTCTAGTTGACACAATTTTGTCAGTGAAAAAATGGAGACAATTTTCACAGAATTCAAAAGAAGCATCAAAACCAGCAGATTTGGGAGCATCAATGACAGTGTTAATAGTTTTAAACAGAACTCTGGGGTTGTTACAGTTAGAAGATATCATCTGAGATAGATATATATTCATTTCTGCTTTTACATGGACTAACCCCTGTACTACCGTGCTGCCCTGGTATCGGATTGATACCCAAATTTGTGGTATCATCCAAAACTAATGTAAAGTATCAAACAACGAAGAATACGTGATTACTACATTTTAACAGAAGTGTAGATAGAACATGTTAAAACAGAAAATAAGTAGATATTAACAGCAAATAAACAAGCAGAATAATAATTCATTTTCTACCACTTGTCCTTAATAATTTTGACAGAATAATAGAATGATAAATGGCACAATATGTTACTGCATACGTCAGCAGACTAAATTAGGAGTCTTTTTTTACTACTAAAAGACAAGTTAAGTTGTCTAGTATGTTCACTATTGTATTTAAGGACAAACTTGCAATAATAAACATATGTTTTGTCATGTCTTTTGGATCATGTTTTGTTTTGTTTAGTTATGTTTGGTTTTTGGACTCTTTAGTTTCTGTTTACGCTCCATTGTTTTTGTTTCCATGACTACTCATTGGTTTCACCTGTCATGCATTTGGACTCACGCACCGGACTCATTTGGACTCACGCACCTGTTGTAATCACGTCACTATTATTTAAGCTTTCAGTTGCCAGGCAGTCGGTCTGGGGACATTACCTCTGTTAACTCTGTTTGCTTCTGTACCTCCATGCTACCTTTGAAATGTATGCCATAGTTCCCTGCGTTCCAGGTAAGTTTTTGTTTATTGTCCATAGTTTTGTCTTTGTGGTAGTTTTTTGTTTCTTAGCCAAGTTTATCTCCGTCTTGAGCGCGCCTTTTGTTTGCACCTTTTTTTGTAGTTATAGTGTTCAAATAAATATGTACTCACCTTCACGCCATGTCCAGTTCAACTTTACTTGCATCTCAGGAAAACAAACATCCCATAGTCCCCTTCTTGTCATGTTTAATGTACCCTAAAAAATGTTTGTTAAAATAAAGCCATTTTTTGTGATCACCTTTATTTAGAAAAGGTTATATATATGTATATATATACAGGTAAAAGCCAGTAAATTAGAATATTTTGAAAAACTTGATTTATTTCAGTAATTGCATTCAAAAGGTGTAACTTGTACATTATATTTATTCATTGCACACAGACTGATGCATTCAAATGTTTATTTCATTTAATTTTGATGATTTGAAGTGGCAACAAATGAAAATCCAAAATTCCGTGTGTCACAAAATTAGAATATTACTTAAGGCTAATACAAAAAAGGGATTTTTAGAAATGTTGGCCAACTGAAAAGTATGAAAATGAAAAATATGAGCATGTACAATACTCAATACTTGGTTGGAGCTCCTTTTGCCTCAATTACTGCGTTAATGCGGCGTGGCATGGAGTCGATGAGTTTCTGGCACTGCTCAGGTGTTATGAGAGCCCAGGTTGCTCTGATAGTGGCCTTCAACTCTTCTGCGTTTTTGGGTCTGGCATTCTGCATCTTCCTTTTCACAATACCCCACAGATTTTCTATGGGGCTAAGGTCAGGGGAGTTGGCGGGCCAATTTAGAACAGAAATACCATGGTCCGTAAACCAGGCACGGGTAGATTTTGCGCTGTGTGCAGGCGCCAAGTCCTGTTGGAACTTGAAATCTCCATCTCCATAGAGCAGGTCAGCAGCAGGAAGCATGAAGTGCTCTAAAACTTGCTGGTAGACGGCTGCGTTGACCCTGGATCTCAGGAAACAGAGTGGACCGACACCAGCAGATGACATGGCACCCCAAACCATCACCCAACCATGCAAATTTTGCATTTCCTTTGGAAATCGAGGTCCCAGAGTCTGGAGGAAGACAGGAGAGGCACAGGATCCACGTTGCCTGAAGTCTAGTGTAAAGTTTCCACCATCAGTGATGGTTTGGGGTGCCATGTCATCTGCTGGTGTCGGTCCACTCTGTTTCCTGAGATCCAGGGTCAACGCAGCCGTCTACCAGCAAGTTTTAGAGCACTTCATGCTTTCTGCTGCTGACCTGCTCTATGGAGATGGAGATTTCAAGTTCCAACAGGACTTGGCGCCTGCACACAGCGCAAAATCTACCCGTGCCTGGTTTACGGACCATGGTATTTCTGTTCTAAATTGGCCCGCCAACTCCCCTGACCTTAGCCCCATAGAAAATCTGTGGGGTTTTGTGAAAAGGAAGATGCAGAATGCCAGACCCAAAAACGCAGAAGAGTTGAAGGCCACTATCAGAGCAACCTGGGCTCTCATAACACCTGAGCAGTGCCAGAAACTCATCGACTCCATGCCACGCCGCATTAACGCAGTAATTGAGGCAAAAGGAGCTCCAACCAAGTATTGAGTATTGTACATGCTCATATTTTTCATTTTCATACTTTTCAGTTGGCCAACATTTCTAAAAATCCCTTTTTTGTATTAGCCTTAAGTAATATTCTAATTTTGTGACACACGGAATTTTGGATTTTCATTTGTTGCCACTTCAAATCATCAAAATTAAATGAAATAAACATTTGAATGCATCAGTCTGTGTGCAATGAATAAATATAATGTACAAGTTACACCTTTTGAATGCAATTACTGAAATAAATCAAGTTTTTCAAAATATTCTAATTTACTGGCTTTTACCTGTATGTATATATATATATATATATATATATATATATATCCATCCATAGTACAGGTCAAAAGTTTGGGCACACCTTCTCATTCATGATGTATTATGTAGTATTA
The DNA here is from genome assembly GCF_033978685.3 of Nerophis lumbriciformis. Taxonomy (NCBI): domain Eukaryota; kingdom Metazoa; phylum Chordata; class Actinopteri; order Syngnathiformes; family Syngnathidae; genus Nerophis; species Nerophis lumbriciformis. The sequence continues at coordinate 2,121,036 of NC_084576.2, forward strand.
TGTATAGTATGTATGTATGTATATTATGTATAAAGTATTATGAAAAATATGTCCACATTAGGGTTGTACGGTATATATCGTCCTATATCGTGTCTGAAACTTACCGGTCCCGCACCGGTCCCGCTTTCTACTGCTTGTCCTTTATAATGTAGACAAAATAATAGAATTATAAATGATATAATACAAATCCTGTTTCCATATGAGTTGGGAAATTGTGATAGATATAAATATAAACGGAATACAATGATTTGCAAATCCTTTTCAACCCATATTCAATTGAATGCACTACAAAGACAACATATTTGATGTTCAAATTTATTAACTTTATTTTTTTTTTTTTGCAAATAATAATTAACTTAGAATTTCATGGCTGCAACACGTGCCAAAGTAGTTGGGAAAGGGCATGTTCACCACTGTGTTACATGGCCTTTCTTTTTAACAACACTCAGTACACGTTTGGGAACTGAGGAGACACATTTTATAAGCTTCTCAGGTGGAATTCTTTCCCATTCTTGCTTGATGTACAGCTTAAGTTGTTCAACAGTCCGGGGGTCTCCGTTGTGGTAATTTAGGCTTCATAATGCGCCACACATTTTCAATGGGAGACAGGTCTGGACTACAGGCAGGCCAGTCTAGTACCCGCACTCTTTTACTATGAAGCCACGTTGATGTAACACGTGGCTTGGCATTGTCTTGCTGAAATAAGCAGGGGCGTCCATGGTAACGTTGCTTGGATGGCAACATATGTTGCTCCAAAACCTGTATGTACCTTTCAGCATTAATGGCACCTTCACAGATGTGTAAGTTACCCATGCCTTGGGCACTAATACACCCCCATACCATCACAGATGCTGGCTTTTCAACTTTGCGCCTATAACAATCCGGATGGTTCTTTTCATCTTTGGTCCGGAGGACACGACGTCCACAGTTTCCAAAAACAATTTGAAATGTGGACTCGTCAGACCACAGAACACTTTTCCACTTTGTATCAGTCCATCTTAGATGAGCTCAGGCCCAGCATCAGTGGGATTCTGAAGTGTTCCTGAGCCCGTGTGGTGATATCCTTTACACACTGATGTTGCTTGTTGATGCAGTACAGCCTGAGGGATCGAAGGTCACGGGCTTAGCTGCTTACGTGCAGTGATTTTTCCAGATTCTCGGAACCGTTTGATGATATTACGGACCGTAGATGGTGAAATCCTTAAATTCCTTGCAATAGCTGGTTGAGAAAGGTTTTTCTTAAACTGTTCAACAATTTGCTCACGCATTTGTTGACAAAGTGGTGACCCTCGCCCCATCCTTGTTTGTGAATGACTGAGCATTTCATGGAATCTACTTTTATACCCAATCATGGCACCCACCTGTTCCCAATTTGCCTGCTCACCTGTGGGATGTTCCAAATAAGTGTTTGATGAGCATTCCTCAACTTTATCAGTATTTATTGCCACCTTTCCCAACTTCTTTGTCACGTGTTGCTGGCAACAAATTCTAAAGTTAATGATTATTTGCAGAAAAAAAAAAATGTTTATCAGTTTGAACATCAAATATGTTGTCTTTGTAGCATATTCAACTGAATATGGGTTGAAAATGATTTGCAACTCATTGTATTCCATTTATATTTACATCTAACACAATTTCCCAACTCATATGGTAACGGGGTTTGTATGTTACTGCATATGTCAGCAGACTAATTAGGAGCCGTTGTTTGTTTACTTACTAATAAAAGACAAGTTGTTTAGTATGTTCACTACTGGGCGGTATAGCTCAGTTGGTAGAGCGGCCGTGCCAGCAACTTGAGGGTTGCAGGTTCGATCCCCACTTCCGCCATCCTAGTCACTGCCGTTGTGTCCTTGGGCAAGACACTTTACCCACCTGCTCCCAGTGCCACCCACACTGGTTTAAATGTAACTTAGATATTGGGTTTCACAATGTAAAGTGCTTTGAGTCACTTGAGAAAAAGCGCTATATAAATGTAATCCACTTCACTTCACACTATTGTATTTAAAGGGGAACATTATCACCAGACCTATGTAAGCGTCAATATATACCTTGATGTTGCAGAAAAAAGACCATATATTTTTTTAACCGATTTCTGAACTCTAAATGGGTGAATTTTGGCGAATTAAACGCCTTTCTATTATTCGCTCTCGGAGCGATGACAAGCAATCCGCCATTTTCTCAAACACCGAGTCAAATCAGCTCTGTTATTTCCCGTTTTTTCGACTGTTTTCCGTACCTTGGAGACATCATGCCTCGTCGGTGTGTTGTCGGAGGGTGTAACAACACCAACAGGGACGGATTCAAGTTGCACCAGTGGCCCAAAGATGCGAAAGTGGCAAGAAATTGGACGTTTGTTCCGCACACTTTACCCACGAAAGCTATGCTACGACAGAGATGGCAAGAATGTGTGGATATCCTGCGACACTCAAAGCAGATGCATTTCCAACCATAAAGTCAAAGAAATCTGCCGCCAGACCCCCATTGAATCTGCCGGAGTGTGTGAGCAATTTAGGGACAAAGGACCTCGGTAGCTTGGCAAGCAATGGCAGCAGTTTTTTCCCGCAGACGAGCGAGCTAAACCCCCTGGATGTCTTGGCTCACACCGTCCCTTATGCCACTGAAGATGATCAAGAGAAGAATATCGACCCTAGCTTCCCTGGCCTGCTGACATCAACTCCAAAACTGGACAGATCAGCTTTCAGGAAAAGAGCGCGGATGAGGGTATGTCTACAGAATATATTAATTGATGGAAATTGGGCTGTCTGCACTCTCAAGGTGCATGTTGTTGCCAAATGTATTTCATATGCTGTAAAACTAGTTCATAGTTGTTAGTTTCCTTTAATGCCAAACAAACACATACCAATCGTTGGTTGGAAGACGATCGCCGAATTCGTCCTCGCTTTCTCCCGTGTCGCTGGCTGTCGTGTCGTTTTCGTCGGTTTCGCTTGCATACGGTTCAAACCGATATGGCTCAATAGCTTCAGTTTCTTCTTCAATTTCGTTTTCGCTACCTGCCTCCACACTTCAACCATCCGTTTCAATACATGCGTAATCTGTTGAATCGCTTAAGCCGCTGAAATCCGAGTCTGAATCCGAGCTAATGTCGCTATAGCTTGCTGTTCTATGCGCCATGTTTGTTTGTGTTGGCTTCACTATGTGACGTCACAGGAAAATGGACGGGTGTACAGGTAAAAGCCAGTAAATTAGAATATTTTGAAAAACTTGATTTATTTCAGTAATTGCATTCAAAAGGTGTAACTTGTACATTATATTTATTCATTGCACACAGACTGATGCATTCAAATGTTTATTTCATTTAATTTTGATGATTTGAAGTGGCAACAAATGAAAATCCAAAATTCCGTGTGTCACAAAATTAGAATATTACTTAAGGCTAATACAAAAAAGGGATTTTTAGAAATGTTGGCCAACTGAAAAGTATGAAAATGAAAAATATGAGCATGTAAAATACTCAATACTTGGTTGGAGCTCCTTTTGCCTCAATTACTGCGTTAATGCGGCGTGGCATGGAGTCGATGAGTTTCTGGCACTGCCCAGGTGTTATGAGAGCCCAGGTTGCTCTGATAGTGGCCTTCAACTCTTCTGCGTTTTTGGGTCTGGCATTCTGCATCTTCCTTTTCACAATACCCCACAGATTTTCTATGGGGCTAAGGTCAGGGGAGTTGGCGGGCCAATTTAGAACAGAAATACCATGGTCCGTAAACCAGGCACGGGTAGATTTTGAGCTGTGTGCAGGCGCCAAGTCCTGTTGGAACTTGAAATCTCCATCTCCATAGAGCAGGTCAGCAGCAGGAAGCATGAAGTGCTCTAAAACTTGCTGGTAGACGGCTGCGTTGACCCTGGATCTCAGGAAACAGAGTGGACCGACACCAGCAGATGACATGGCACCCCAAACCATCACTGATGGTGGAAACTTTACACTAGACTTCAGGCAACGTGGATCCTGTGCCTCTCCTGTCTTCCTCCAGACTCTGGGACCTCGATTTCCAAAGGAAATGCAAAATGTGCATGGTTGGGTGATGGTTTGGGGTGCCATGTCATCTGCTGGTGTCGGTCCACTCTGTTTCCTGAGATCCAGGGTCAACGCAGCCGTCTACCAGCAAGTTTTAGAGCACTTCATGCTTCCTGCTGCTGACCTGCTCTATGGAGATGGAGATTTCAAGTTCCAACAGGACTTGGCGCCTGCACACAGCGCAAAATCTACCCGTGCCTGGTTTACGGACCATGGTATTTCTGTTCTAAATTGGCCCGCCAACTCCCCTGACCTTAGCCCCATAGAAAATCTGTGGGGTATTGTGAAAAGGAAGATGCAGAATGCCAGACCCAAAAACGCAGAAGAGTTGAAGGCCACTATCAGAGCAACCTGGGCTCTCATAACACCTGAGCAGTGCCAGAAACTCATCGACTCCATGCCACGCCGCATTAACGCAGTAATTGAGGCAAAAGGAGCTCCAACCAAGTATTGAGTATTGTACATGCTCATATTTTTCATTTTCATACTTTTCAGTTGGCCAACATTTCTAAAAATCCCTTTTTTGTATTAGCCTTAAGTAATATTCTAATTTTGTGACACACGGAATTTTGGATTTTCATTTGTTGCCACTTCAAATCATCAAAATTAAATGAAATAAACATTTGAATGCATCAGTCTGTGTGCAATGAATAAATATAATGTACAAGTTACACCTTTTGAATGCAATTACTGAAATAAATCAAGTTTTTCAAAATATTCTAATTTACTGGCTTTTACCTGTATATAACGATGGTTAAAATCAGGCACTTTGAAGCTTTTTTTTAGGGATATTGCGTGATGGGTAAAATTTTGAAAAAAACTTCGAAAAATAAAATAAGCCACTGGGAACTGATTTTTAATGGTTTTAACCCTTCTGAAATTATGATAATGTTCCCCTTTAAGGACTTAATTGCAATAATAAACGTATGTTTAATGTAGCCAAAGATTTTTTTTTTTTTTAAAAAAGCCAATAATGCAATTTTTTGTGGTCCCCTTTATTTAGAAAAGTATCAAAATAATGTTGGTGCCGGTACCAAAATATTGGTATTAGGACAACACTATTAGGTACTCAAAGATTCCGCCTCTACTGTAAACGCACTGATTGGTTTTATTTCTAAAATATAACATAGATTCTATGTCCTATCGATTAGGAGAAGCAGTGGACAATTGTCTTGTCGGATGTTGCAGGTGAGGGGGAGGTGAGGGGAGGGGAGGGGAGGGGAGGGGAGGGGAGGGGAGGGGAGGACTCCAGTGTGGGTGCAGGATATTGTGGAGTGGTCCCTGTCCAAGGTGCTGAAATCTGCTTCCCCAATGCATGCGTCACGTGACCTGAGCCAGCTCTGCCTCGCTCAGCATCCATCCTGCTGCTTTCTGGAGATCTTCTTCTTGTCTTCGACACGCACGCATCAGCCCTCCTCGACTCGGGTCTCTTGTCACCAACCAGCGGACGATGCGGACCTGCAGGCACTTCTTTTTAGGATGCCGCTGCTGCTCCTTATAAATGTGCCTTTCGGGGAATCTTTTTTTTCTCTTTTTTTTTTTCTTTCTTTTTTTGGGGGGGAGAGGAATGATGTAAGGACCGTGTAAGCCGCTCGCAGAAGTCTCCCCACCACCCCCCCCCCTCCCCAAAACATGCAGAAGGGAATCCGGTTGAATGATGGCCATGTCACCTACCTGGGGCTTTTGGCCAAGAAGGACGGCACGAGGAGGGGGTGCTTGAGCAAGAAGAGCTCGGACAACACCAAATGGCACACAAAGTGGTTTGCGCTCTTGCAAAACATGCTCTTTTATTTCGAGAACGAGTCCAGCTCCCGGCCCTCTGGATTGTACCTGTTGGAGGGATGCATATGCGACAGGGCTCCTTCGCCCAAACCCTCGCTGTCGGCCAAGGAGTGTTTGGAGAAGCAGGTGCGCGCACACACACACACACACACACACGCACACACACACACACACACACACACCACACTGTGTTGCACGTTTCATCGTGTTTTTAAACTCGCTTCCTTCTGCAAATGCATGATTTATTGTGGCTTTATTCCGTGCATAATGATCTGAAAATTGGGCAAAAAAAGAAAGAAGGAGGTTGCAGGTTGCTTGCCTTGCCTTGCACGTTATGTAATCCACGCATGGCTTTAATGAGGAGGTAACAATATTAACACCTAATGATAGCACTGCAGCTGCAGTCTCCTCTTTGCATGCATGCTGCGAAATAACGGATTCATCGACCTTTTTAAAAATGCTAATACACTTTTTAATTGTATCATGTCAAAATGTAAATGTCTAATGTGTCATTTTTAAGGTCACTTCTTTTTTTGTTGTTGTTAGGTGTGTGTTTTGTTTTTTTTTACTTTAGATTTTTGGGATATTTTTAAGTTGGAAAGATAAAGTTGTGGGCTCAACAGCGCCACCGCGTGTTAAAGAACGTGTAATGTAAAAGGACATGAATAGGCTAATTTGAAGTATCATAAATGTACTTTATTTAAGCCACAGATTATATAAAACAATACAGGATATTTTTTTAAGCCATTGGAAGAATTAATGGTAACACTTTAGTATGGGACATTTATTCTAACTAACAAAGACTTAATTTAGAGTTATTTGGACACTAGGGGACCGTATAAGGCTTAGGTTTAGGGTTACTAATAAGCAATAATTCTGAGGTTATTGATGGAAGACTCTTAGTTAATGGCTTACTGGTTGCATAATAAGGCCATGCAGAATAAGGCATTAATAAGTACTTAATAATGACTAATTAAGAGCCAATATGTTACTAACTTGCATGTTAATAAGCAACTAATTAATGGTGAATATGTGTTCCCCATACTAAAGTCTTGCCAAAGTAATAATTATATACTGTCAAATTCACTTTTGTGTGTTAATGCATCAATGGTTTTATACCGAAAGCATGCCAAAATAAGCCATTATTTGCTCATTTATTGAAAAAAAAGTGCTATGTGTGAGTTTTTATTAAGGTTTGCCATATTTCCTCTATTGAAAAGCCAACATTTTAGGTTTATATTTGTGAATAACCACATACAGTATATCCAAAAGTCCGTTCTGAGAACATATGTTTTTGTGCTGATGTAGCAGAATGCAACAGTGTTAATTAATACCGAATTAGAATAATAAAGAGTGTAAACAAAAAAGGCTGCACTCCATCCTCATGTTTTACACTTTAATGCCTACATTATATTTGTCCGAATGGGGCCGAGGGGGGCACGGGAGCTCAAGATTTCCATGGCAACACGTATTTGCATCATATAAGAATGATGCAGTGGGGGGGAAAGGCAGGCTGAACTGGGAGGGAGCAGAAGTGTTGACTCACGTCTATGTGCCAATGGCTTGAGCTCACCTGCGTCACATTAGTTAGTAACATGCACTTCTCAGAATAGGTTTGGAAGTAAACGCAACAGGGTTTTCATTTCATTTTTTCCAAGGGAACAAACGGATAAAAGTAGGACACGTGCAGTGTGATTTGTTTCGAACATGCATATACAGGTAAAAGCCAGTAAATTAGAATATTTTGAAAAACTTGATTTATTTCAGTAATTGCATTCAAAAGGTGTAACTTGTACATTATATTTATTCATTGCACACAGACTGATGCATTCAAATGTTTATTTCATTTAATTTTGATGATTTGAAGTGGCAACAAATGAAAATCCAAAATTCCGTGTGTCACAAAATTAGAATATTACTTAAGGCTAATACAAAAAAGGGATTTTTAGAAATGTTGGCCAACTGAAAAGTATGAAAATGAAAAATATGAGCATGTACAATACTCAATACTTGGTTGGAGCTCCTTTTGCTTCAATTACTGCGTTAATGCGGCGTGGCATGGAGTCGATGAGTTTCTGGCACTGCTCAGGTGTTAAGAGAGCCCAGGTTGCTCTGATAGTGGCCTTCAACTCTTCTGCGTTTTTGGGTCTGGCATTCTGCATCTTCCTTTTCACAATACCCCACAGATTTTCTATGGGGCTAAGGTCAGGGGAGTTGGCGGGCCAATTTAGAACAGAAATACCATGGTCCGTAAACCAGGCACGGGTAGATTTTGCGCTGTGTGCAGGCGCCAAGTCCTGTTGGAACTTGAAATCTCCATCTCCATAGAGCAGGTCAGCAGCAGGAAGCATGAAGTGCTCTAAAACTTGCCGGTAGACGGCTGCGTTGACCCTGGATCTCAGGAAACAGAGTGGACCGACACCAGCAGATGACATGGCACCCCAAACCATCACTGATGGTGAAAACTTTACACTAGACTTCAGGCAACGTGGATCCTGTGCCTCTCTTGTCTTCCTCCAGACTCTGGGACCTCGATTTCCAAAGGAAATGCAAAATTTGCATGGTTGGGTGATGGTTTGGGGTGCCATGTCATCTGCTGGTGTCGGTCCACTCTGTTTCCTGAGATCCAGGGTCAACGCAGCTGTCTACCAGCAAGTTTTAGAGCACTTCATGCTTCCTGCTGCTGACCTGCTCTATGGAGATGGAGATTTCAAGTTCCAACAGGACTTGGCGCCTGCACACAGCGCAAAATCTACCCGTGCCTGGTTTACGGACCATGGTATTTCTGTTCTAAATTGGCCCGCCAACTCCCCTGACCTTAGCCCCATAGAAAATCTGTGGGGTATTGTGAAAAGGAAGATGCAGAATGCCAGACCCAAAAACGCAGAAGAGTTGAAGGCCACTATCAGAGCAACCTGGGCTCTCATAACACCTGAGCAGTGCCAGAAACTCATCGACGCCATGCCACGCCGCATTAACGCAGTAATTGAGGCAAAAGGAGCTCCAACCAAGTATTGAGTATTGTACATGCTCATATTTTTCATTTTCATACTTTTCAGTTGGTCAACATTTCTAAAAATCCCTTTTTTGTATTAGCCTTAAGTAATATTCTAATTTTGTGACACACGGAATTTTGGATTTTCATTTGTTGCCACTTCAAATCATCAAAATTAAATGAAATAAACATTTGAATGCATCAGTCTGTGTGCAATGAATAAATATAATGTACAAGTTACACCTTTTGAATGCAATTACTGAAATAAATCAAGTTTTTCAAAATATTCTAATTTACTGGCTTTTACCTGTATATAGTTATAATATGGTACATCATGTCCAAAAAGGAGTAGAAAGAAGCAGAGTTTCTGTGTTTGGTTGTGCAAACTTCATCGTGGAATAGTTGAAGAACTAAACTATTAACAAAAACAACATAGAGGACACATTTCCAGTTAAAGTCAGTTTGCATGCATTAATAAGGTATACCTTTTAACTGGAAATGGCCATAAGAAGATAGCAAAATTTGTTGTTTTTATTGTGACATAGTGAAAAACAAAAAATGTTTATTGTTTGATTGTTTGTTTTTTACATTTTGAAATGTTCTACAGCAGTGGTTCTTAACCTTGTTGGAGGTACCGAACCCCACCAGTTCCATATGCGCATTCACCCAACCCTTCTTTAGTGAAAAATAAATGTGTTTTTTTTTTTCAAATTCAAGACAAAGTTATATGTTTTTGGTAACACTTTAGTATGGAGAACATATTCTAAGTAATAAAGACTTAATTTAGAGTTATTTGGACACTAGGGGAACATATTCTAAGTAAAAAAGACTTAATTTTGAGTTATTTGGACACTCGGGGAACATATTGTAAGTAACAAAGACTTAATTTAGAGTTTTTTGGACACTCGGGGAACATATTTTAAGTAAAAAAGACTTAATTTAGAGTTATTTGGACACTAGGGGAACATATTCTAAGTAAAAAAGACTTAATTTAGAGTTATTTGGACACTAGGGGAACATATTCTAAGTAAAAAAGACTTAATTTAGAGTTATTTGGACACTCGGGGAACATATTGTAAGTAACAAAGACTTAATTTAGAGTTTTTTGGACACTAGGGGAACATATTCTAAGTAAAAAAGACTTAATTTAGAGTTATTTGGACACTCGGGGAACATATTCTAAGTAAAAAAGACTTAATTTAGAGTTATTTGGACACTAGGGGAACATATTCTAAGTAAAAAAGACTTAATTTAGAGTTTTTTGGACACTAGGGGAACATATTCTAAGCAAAAAAGACTTAATTTAGAGTTATTTGGACACTCGGGGAACATATTCTAAGTAAAAAAGACTTAATTTAGAGTTATTTGGACACTCGGGGAACATATTCTAAGTAAAAAAGACTTAATTTAGAGTTATTTGGACACTAGGGGAACATATTCTAAGTAAAAAAGACTTAATTTAGAGTTATTTGGACACTAGGGGAACATATTCTAAGTAAAAAAGACTTAATTTAGAGTTATTTGGACACTCGGGGAACATATTGTAAGTAACAAAGACTTAATTTAGAGTTTTTTGGACACTAGGGGAACATATTCTAAGTAATAAAGACTTCATTTAGAGTTACTTGGACACTAGGGGAACATATTCTAAGTAAAAAAGACTTAATTTAGAGTTATTTGGACACTAGGGGAACATATTCTAAGTAATAAAGACTTAATTTAGAGTTATTTGGACACTAGGGGAACATATTCTAAGTAAAAAAGACTTAATTTAGAGTTATTTGGACACTCGGGGAACATATTCTAAGTAAAAAAGACTTAATTTAGAGTTATTTGGACACTAGGGGAACATATTCTAAGTAAAAAAGACTTAATTTAGAGTTATTTGGACACTCGGGGAACATATTGTAAGTAACAAAGACTTAATTTAGAGTTTTTTGGACACTAGGGGAACATATTCTAAGTAACAAAGACTTAATTTAGAGTTATTTGGACACTAGGGGAACATATTCTAAGTAAAAAAGACTTAATTTAGAGTTATTTGGACACTAGGGGAACATATTCTAAGTAAAAAAGACTTAATTTAGAGTTATTTGGACACTAGGGGAACATATTCTAAGTAAAAAAGACTTAATTTAGAGTTATTTGGACACTCGGGGAACATATTGTAAGTAACAAAGACTTAATTTAGAGTTTTTTGGACACTAGGGGAACATATTCTAAGTAAAAAAGACTTAATTTAGAGTTATTTGGACACTCGGGGAACATATTCTAAGTAAAAAAGACTTAATTTAGAGTTATTTGGACACTAGGGGAACATATTCTAAGTAAAAAAGACTTAATTTAGAGTTATTTGGACACTCGGGGAACATATTCTAAGTAAAAAAGACTTAATTTAGAGTTATTTGGACACTAGGGGAACATATTCTAAGTAAAAAAGACTTAATTTAGAGTTATTTGGACACTCGGGGAACATATTGTAAGTAACAAAGACTTAATTTAGAGTTTTTTGGACACTAGGGGAACATATTCTAAGTAATAAAGACTTAATTTAGAGTTATTTGGACACTAGGGGAACATATTCTAAGTAAAAAAGACTTAATTTAGAGTTATTTGGACACTCGGGGAACATATTGTAAGTAACAAAGACTTAATTTAGAGTTTTTTGGACACTAGGGGAACATATTCTAAGTAAAAAAGACTTAATTTAGAGTTATTTGGACACTCGGGGAACATATTCTAAGTAAAAAAAGACTTAATTTAGAGTTATTTGGACACTAGGGGAACATATTCTAAGTAAAAAAGACTTAATTTAGAGTTATTTGGACACTAGGGGAACATATTCTAAGTAAAAAAGACTTAATTTAGAGTTATTTGGACACTAGGGGAACATATTCTAAGTAAAAAAGACTTAATTTAGAGTTATTTGGACACTCGGGAAACATATTGTAAGTAACAAAGACTTAATTTAGAGTTTTTTGGACACTAGGGGAACATATTCTAAGTAAAAAAGACTTAATTTAGAGTTATTTGGACACTCGGGGAACATATTCTAAGTAAAAAAGACTTAATTTAGAGTTTTTTTGGACACTAGGGGAACATATTCTAAGTAAAAAAGACTTAATTTAGAGTTTTTTGGACACTAGGGGAACATATTCTAAGTAATAAAGACTTAATTTAGAGTTATTTGGACACTCGGGGAACATATTCTAAGTAAAAAAGACTTAATTTAGAGTTTTTTGGACACTAGGGGAACATATTCTAAGTAATAAAGACTTAATTTTGAGTTATTTGGACACTAGGGGAACATATTCTAAGTAAAAAAGACTTAATTTAGATTTATTTGGACACTCGGTGAACATATTGTAAGTAACAAAGACTTAATTTAGAGTTTTTTGGACACTAGGGGAACATATTCTAAGTAAAAAAGACTTAATTTAGAGTTATTTGGACACTAGGGGAACATATTCTAAGTAAAAAAGACTTAATTTAGAGTTATTTGGACACTCGGGGAACATATTCTAAGTAAAAAAGACTTAATTTAGAGTTATTTGGACACTAGGGGAACATATTCTAAGTAAAAAAGACTTAATTTAGAGTTATTTGGACACTAGGGGAACGTATTCTAAGTAAAAAGGACTTAATTTAGAGTTATTTGGACACTCGGGGAACATATTGTAAGTAACAAAGACTTAATTTAGAGTTTTTTGGACACTAGGGGAACATATTCTAAGTAAAAAAGACTTAATTTAGAGTTATTTGGACACTAGGTGAACATATTCTAAGTAAAAAAGACTTAATTTAGAGTTATTTGGACACTCGGGGAACATATTCTAAGTAAAAAAGACTTAATTTAGAGTTATTTGGACACTCGGGGAACATATTGTAAGTAACAAAGACTTAATTTAGAGTTTTTTGGACACTAGGGGAACATATTCTAAGTAATAAAGACTTAATTTAGAGTTATTTGGACACTAGGGGAACATATTCTAAGTAAAAAAGACTTAATTTAGAGTTATTTGGACACTCGGGGAACATATTGTAAGTAACAAAGACTTAATTTAGAGTTTTTTGGACACTAGGGGAACATATTCTAAGTAAAAAAGACTTAATTTAGAGTTATTTGGACACTCGGGGAACATATTCTAAGTAAAAAAGACTTAATTTAGAGTTATTTGGACACTAGGGGAACATATTCTAAGTAAAAAAGACTTAATTTAGAGTTATTTGGACACTCGGGGAACATATTCTAAGTAAAAAAGACTTAATTTAGGGTTATTTGGACACTAGGGGAACATATTCTAAGTAAAAAAGACTTAATTTAGAGTTATTTGGACACTAGGGGAACATATTCTAAGTAAAAAAGACTTAATTTAGAGTTATTTGGACACTAGGGGAACATATTCTAAGTAAAAAAGACTTAATTTAGAGTTATTTGGACACTAGGGGAACATATTCTAAGTAAAAAAGACTTAATTTAGAGTTATTTGGACACTCGGGGAACATATTGTAAGTAACAAAGACTTAATTTTGAGTTTTTTGGACACTAGGGGAACATATTCTAAGTAAAAAAGACTTAATTTAGAGTTATTTGGACACTCGGGGAACATATTCTAAGTAAAAAAGACTTAATTTAGAGTTATTTGGACACTAGGGGAACATATTCTAAGTAAAAAAGACTTAATTTAGAGTTATTTGGACACTAGGAGAACATATTCTAAGTAAAAAAGACTTAATTTAGAGTTATTTGGACACTCGGGGAACATATTGTAAGTAACAAAGACTTAATTTAGAGTTATTTGGACACTAGGGGAACATATTCTAAGTAATAAAGACTTAATTTAGAGTTATTTGGACACTAGGGGAACATATTCTAAGTAAAAAAGACTTAATTTAGAGTTATTTTGACACTCGGGGAACATATTGTAAGTAACAAAGACTTAATTTAGAGTTTTTTGGACACTAGGGGAACATATTCTAAGTAATAAAGACTTAATTTAGAGTTATTTGGACACTAGGGGAACATATTCTAAGTAAAAAAGACTTAATTTAGAGTTATTTGGACACTCGGGGAACATATTGTAAGTAACAAAGACTTAATTTAGAGTTTTTTGGACACTAGGGGAACATATTCTAAGTAAAAAAGACTTAATTTAGAGTTATTTGGACACTCGGGGAACATATTCTAAGTAAAAAAGACTTAATTTAGAGTTATTTGGACACTAGGGGAACATATTCTAAGTAAAAAAGACTTAATTTAGAGTTATTTGGACACTCGGGGAACATATTGTAAGTAACAAAGACTTAATTTAGAGTTTTTTGGACGCTAGGGGAACATATTCTAAGTAATAAAGACTTCATTTAGAGTTATTTGGACACTCGGGGAACATATTGTAAGTAACAAAGACTTAATTTAGAGTTTTTTGGACACTCGGGGAACATATTCTAAGTAAAAAAGACTTAATTTAGAGTTATTTGGACACTAGGGGAACATATTCTAAGTAAAAAAGACTTAATTTAGAGTTATTTGGACACTCGGGGAACATATTCTAAGTAATAAAGACTTAATTTAGAGTTATTTGGACACTAGGGGAACATATTCTAAGTAAAAAAGACTTAATTTAGAGTTATTTGGACACTCGGGGAACATATTGTAAGTAACAAAGACTTAATTTAGAGTTTTTTGGACACTAGGGGAACATATTCTAAGTAAAAAAGACTTAATTTAGAGTTATTTGGACACTAGGGGAACATATTCTAAGTAAAAAAGACTTAATTTAGAGTTATTTGGACACTAGGGGAACATATTCTAAGTAAAAAAGACTTAATTTAGAGTTATTTGGACACTCGGGGAACATATTGTAAGTAACAAAGACTTAATTTAGAGTTTTTTGGACACTAGGGGAACATATTCTAAGTAAAAAAGACTTAATTTAGAGTTATTTGGACACTCGGGGAACATATTCTAAGTAAAAAAGACTTAATTTAGAGTTATTTGGACACTAGGGGAACATATTCTAAGTAAAAAAGACTTAATTTAGAGTTATTTGGACACTCGGGGAACATATTCTAAGTAAAAAAGACTTAATTTAGGGTTATTTGGACACTAGGGGAACATATTCTAAGTAAAAAAGACTTAATTTAGAGTTATTTGGACACTAGGGGAACATATTCTAAGTAAAAAAGACTTAATTTAGAGTTATTTGGACACTAGGGGAACATATTCTAAGTAAAAAAGACTTAATTTAGAGTTATTTGGACACTAGGGGAACATATTCTAAGTAAAAAAGACTTAATTTAGAGTTATTTGGACACTCGGGGAACATATTGTAAGTAACAAAGACTTAATTTTGAGTTTTTTGGACACTAGGGGAACATATTCTAAGTAAAAAAGACTTAATTTAGAGTTATTTGGACACTCGGGGAACATATTCTAAGTAAAAAAGACTTAATTTAGAGTTATTTGGACACTAGGGGAACATATTCTAAGTAAAAAAGACTTAATTTAGAGTTATTTGGACACTAGGAGAACATATTCTAAGTAAAAAAGACTTAATTTAGAGTTATTTGGACACTCGGGGAACATATTGTAAGTAACAAAGACTTAATTTAGAGTTATTTGGACACTAGGGGAACATATTCTAAGTAATAAAGACTTAATTTAGAGTTATTTGGACACTAGGGGAACATATTCTAAGTAAAAAAGACTTAATTTAGAGTTATTTTGACACTCGGGGAACATATTGTAAGTAACAAAGACTTAATTTAGAGTTTTTTGGACACTCGGGGAACATATTGTAAGTAACAAAGACTTAATTTAGAGTTTTTTGGACACTAGGGGAACATATTCTAAGTAAAAAAGACTTAATTTAGAGTTATTTGGACACTCGGGGAACATATTCTAAGTAAAAAAGACTTAATTTAGAGTTATTTGGACACTAAGGGAACATATTCTAAGTAAAAAAGACTTAATTTAGAGTTATTTGGACACTCGGGGAACATATTGTAAGTAACAAAGACTTAATTTAGAGTTTTTTGGACACTAGGGGAACATATTCTAAGTAATAAAGACTTCATTTAGAGTTATTTGGACACTAGGGGAACATATTCTAAGTAAAAAAGACTTAATTTAGAGTTATTTGGACACTAGGGGAACATATTCCAAGTAAAAAAGACTTAATTTAGAGTTATTTGGACACTCGGGGAACATATTCTAAGTAAAAAAGACTTAATTTAGAGTTATTTGGACACTAGGGGAACATATTCTAAGTAAAAAAGACTTAATTTAGAGTTATTTGGACACTAGGGGAACATATTCTAAGTAAAAAAGACTTAATTTAGAGTTATTTGGACACTCGGGGAACATATTCTAAGTAAAAAATACTTAATTTAGAGTTATTTGGACACTAGGGGAACATATTCTAAGTAAAAAAGACTTAATTTAGAGTTATTTGGACACTCGGGGAACATATTGTAAGTAACAAAGACTTAATTTAGAGTTTTTTGGACACTAGGGGAACATATTCTAAGTAAAAAAGACTTAATTTAGAGTTATTTGGACACTCGGGGAACATATTCTAAGTAAAAAAGACTTAATTTAGAGTTTTTTGGACACTCGGGGAACATATTGTAAGTAAAAAAGACTTAATTTAGAGTTATTTGGACACTCGGGGAACATATTGTAAGTAACAAAGACTTAATTTAGAGTTTTTTGGACACTAGGGGAACATATTCTAAGTAATAAAGACTTCATTTAGAGTTATTTGGTTAGGGTCAGGGTTAGAGGGTTAGGGTTATAATTGTTACGAACTGGTCAAGGGGGTGACCCCGGGATGCAGAGACGGGAGGCAAGTTTGAATAACAAAAACTGAATACATTTAATAAGTCCAAAAGGTGTAACAAAAAGCGATGGGGCAAAAATGCACACCATGAAATACTAACTAAAACAGGTTCCTCAGTGGTCGACAGGGAAAAAACCAGGGAGCACTCAGCACAGCATAATGTCCTTGCTGCCTCAAGGAGGCTGGGAAACAAACACAACAAGGTTAGAAATAACAGGACTAAGGAGAAATAACGTACCAGGACTGACGAGGCGGAGTAGGCGCGTGCACGTGGGAGGTGCAGGATAAAATAACCGGCAAGACCCAGCTGTGGGTGACGAGCTTAAATACTCCTCTGAAGAAATAGGTTGCAGGTGTGCCTTAGTGCCCGCCCCTCGCTGGAGACTAATGAGCTGAGGAAACATCACAATAAAAGAGAAGGCAGGGAAATAAAAACACAACAATAATAAGGCCATGCCGAATAAGGTATTAATAAGTACTTAATAATGATTAGTTAAGAGCCAATATGTTACTCATTTGCATGTTAATAAGCAACTAATTAATGATGAATATGTTCCCCATACTAAAGTGTTTTATTACTGGTGCACAAAATGAACCGTGCATGAACATCACCTTGTTCAAAGAACAACACAACACAGTGCACAACTAATTACACACCTGCAAATCAGTCAGCTGTTGCTGTATCCGTAATACACCGATAAGGAGAAGTTTGTATTTACACGATGAGTCGGGTGTGTCTTGACCTCCGCCGAACCCCTGAGCCCCTAGGGTTCGATCGAACCCAGGTTAAGAACCACTGTTCAACAGCCTGCAAACTTACAATAAAAAAGAGCATTCTAAATGAGTATACACCAGAGGTGGGACCAAGTCATTGTTTTGCAAGTCACAAGTAAGTCTCAAGTCTTTGCCCTCAAGTCCGAGTCAAGTCCCGAGTCAAGACAGGCAAGCCCCGAGTCAAGTCCAAAGTCAAGACTGGAAAGTCTCAAGTCAAGTCCTAAGTCCTGCATTTTGAGTTTCGAGTCCTTTCAAGTCCTTTTAACCACAGACTAATATATTAACACAGATTGTGTATGCTTTTCAAACGCTGTATTTATTTATTAAAACAAGTGCATTTTAAATTGCAGGAAAGAAAATTGTGCTGACATTGCACTTTATAATAGCACTATTAACCAGTCATTTTAAACATTAACTCATTCCTTTACAGAACAAACACATTGAAAAATAAAGTGCAAATGTACTTATTTGTACAAAAGTGTTAACATTGAAAAAACATGACATATACGTGAACATAACAAAAAAGTTGTACTTTTTATATGTCAGGGCCCTATGCTGCATTGCATTTGCAAAAGACCAAATTAGCCAAGAGTCTGTCAGTCATTTGTGCACGATGGGGACGTAGTATGATGCCACCATGGCTGAAAACTCGCTCCACTGGAGCACTGGAGGCAGGCACTGCCAAGACTCTCATGGCCACTCGGAACAGTGAAGGAAGAGTCTTCATGTTCAATGCCCAGAACAAAAGGGGGGAGAGAGTTATTTTGGGTTGGTGCACTACTTGTAAGTGTATCTTGTGTTTTTTATGTTGATTTAATTAAAAAAAGAAAATAAAAATAAAAAAATTCTTGTGCGGCCCGATACCAATCGATCCACGGACCAGTACCGGGCCGCGGCCCGGTGGTTGGGGACCACTGAGGTAAACAACCAACAGTATGTCAGAAAGCTAGCTAAAACGGTACACATATTCATAATATAGTATACATTTTAACTGACCTTTATTTGACTATTTTTGTCTTTTTTTAGGTGGCTAAAATACGCGGTGCTGCTGACCGCCGTCTAACGTTACGTGTGATATATTGACTAACGTAACCCTGCTTAAAAAAAAATCACTGAACAAAAAGTATGAATAAGGTAGTGAACTGCAACAGATTCCCGTGTTTGCAATAACGTTATAACGTTAGCAGTGAGTTTACAGCCTCACTGATTTAACTACACAGCAAATAAAAGTCACGTTACTTAGCCAATAAACGTTATCTTACATTCAAAACTTACCGTTCTTTGTGCAACTTCAAATGCCGGACGAAGTTGGAAGTTGTTGCCTCTCCATCAGTCATTTTCGAACCGCATGTGTTGCATACTGCAAACCGTTTTGTGTTGACCACCTCGTAATTTTTATACCCAAACACAATTATTTTAGGTATCATTTTTTGTTCACTGGCGTGTGGTTTGGACATGTCTTCTTCGTTGGTTGTCCTGCAATTTGATTGGATGAATGCTGTGTGATGAAAACAAAGTAGATCTAATTTGATTGGCTGTTGTACTGAGAGCACACCAGCTGACACACGCAACGCTGATAGACAAGTACACAATGAAAAATACGGAGCGCTCCCGAATAACTTTTTCATCTTTGGGTTTTGGGGAAAGTAGCAAGTCATGTCAAGTCATGTCAATTCAAAAGGCTCAAGTCCAAGTGAAGTCACAAGTCATTGATGTTAAAGTCTAAGTCGAGTTGCAAGTCTTTTTACATTTTGTCAAGTCGAGTCTAAAGTCATCAAATTCATGACTCGAGTCTGACTCGAGTCCAAGTCATGTGACTCGAGTCCACACCTCTGGTATACACTGTTTAAAAAAAATAAAATAAAATCAGCACAATTTATGGTAAAATACCAGCAGCTGTGGTTGCCAGGAATCCGCCGTAAAAATACAGTCACGATGTATAGGACATTACGGTATGTTGATGTTGACTCTGTTAAATATACAGTTAATAACTGTTTTGCTTATGGTAAATGACTATGAAAAAAATCCTATATTGTTAACCTGTTTACAAAAAAACCTACAGAATTTTCGGTAAAATACCAGCGGCTGTAGTTACCAGGATTTCACCGTACAACAAATTAGGGCCAATTTTAGTGTTGCCAATCAGCCTATATCAAGGTGCATGTCTTCGGAGGTGGGAGGAAGCTGGGGTACCCAAAGAGAACCCACGCAGTAACAGGGAGAACATGCAAACTCCACACACAAAGACCTCGAGCCCAGGAATTGAACTAAGGACTTTCTTGCTGTGAGGCACGAACGCTAACCACTGCGCCAACCCGTCACCAAAACTAGAATCTGCAAAATACTTGTGTTTCCGAGACATGTGAGCAATACATAAAGGATTTTAACTTGAAAGTATTTGTACAACCTTTCACTGGACAACTCACAACATGGCCTTCCGCAACATGCTCCTTCAAGTGAGCTATTAGAAATTAGCCTTAAATGCTCCGTATCTGTTAAATATCTGCTTGCAAGCAGTTCCAACACACAGAGTGGTTTATTTCCATGCAGTTTACAATGAAGCACATAGACATAATCCTCAATGACTGAAACCACTTGCCACAAAATTACAATAAAACATGTTGTTAGCCAAAAGTGAACTAGGCTAATGCTTTAACACAAACCCCTAAAACAGTGGTTCTTAACCTTGTTGGAGGCACCGAACCCCACCAGTTTCATATGTGCATTCACCGAACCCTTCTTTAGTGAAAAATAAACAAATAACATTTTTCAAATTCAAGGCAAAGTTATATGTTTTTTACTGGTGCACAAAATGAACCTTGTTCAAAGAACTAAACCAACACAGTGCATGAACTCGCAACAAATTACACACCTGCAAATCAGTCTGACTTCCGTTGTTGCCTTTGAGAGACCAGTTCAGATATGCGTAGCTTCAGCTTGGCAAACGCCACTCTCATGTCATTTTAAATGATCAAATAAAGTTATTTATTTATTTTCACATCAAAGTCTCTTCCTTTTCTTCGTTTTCCACCCAGACATACAATACTAGTACTACACAGCTCATGAAAAACAATATTTTTTGTTATTGTCATTGTAAGTGGGCCAAAACACTTATATTAGGAAATGACAGCTGTCATTTGATTATAATAATAAAATATTTAATTTGTTATTTAGTCATGTTTGGGACAGGTGTGCTCACATGTGCTCCACTGAATGCTCAAGGAGTTTTTGCGTTTCCTCACGCATATGGAAAATTAGAGGGAACATTGTTTGAGGGTATCCATAATACGCCGATAGGGAGAAGTTTTTATTTATACAATAAATCGGGTGTGTCTCGCCCTCCGCGGCGGAGGCTCCGCCGAACCCCTAGGGTTCGATCGAACCCAGGTTAAGAACCACTGCCCTAAAACAACAAAAGTATGCTGTAAATTTAAATGTACAATTTGCAAAATATTTGATTTAAAACCAAAAACAATAATACCATACATTTTAGATTATTTGCATGTTTGTGACACTACAGTATTTGCGAATGTATTGTACACATTTTTTTTTACACTTTCATAGTGTTTTCTACATACAATAACCATAGCAAATTAGGCTATTTTTGATTTATTGGTTTGTAGAAATCCACTGCTCTTACTACTGTGATAAAATATTTTAGATTTTACTGTTGCTATTTAACATATGCTTGCCACAGTTTTTACTGTCATTTTTAGTGTGCATACACGTCTCTGAGTATTTACTATTGAAATATATGGAATGGAATGGAATACAGGTAAAAGCCAGTAAATTAGAATATTTTGAAAAACTTGATTTATTTCAGTAATTGCATTCAAAAGGTGTAACTTGTACATTATATTTATTCATTGCACACAGACTGATGCATTCAAATGTTTATTTCATTTAATTTTGATGATTTGAAGTGGCAACAAATGAAAATCCAAAATTCCGTGTGTCACAAAATTAGAATATTACTTAAGGCTAATACAAAAAAGGGATTTTTAGAAATGTTGGCCAACTGAAAAGTATGAAAATGAAAAATATGAGCATGTACAATACTCAATACTTGGTTGGAGCTCCTTTTGCCTCAATTACTGCGTTAATGCGGCGTGGCATGGAGTCGATGAGTTTCTGGCACTGCTCAGGTGTTATGAGAGCCCAGGTTGCTCTGATAGTGGCCTTCAACTCTTCTGCGTTTTTGGGTCTGGCATTCTGCATCTTCCTTTTCACAATACCCCACAGATTTTCTATGGGGCTAAGGTCAGGGGAGTTGGCGGGCCAATTTAGAACAGAAATACCATGGTCCGTAAACCAGGCACGGGTAGATTTTGCGCTGTGTGCAGGCGCCAAGTCCTGTTGGAACTTGAAATCTTCATCTCCATAGAGCAGGTCAGCAGCAGGAAGCATGAAGTGCTCTAAAACTTGCTGGTAGACAGCTGCGTTGACCCTGGATCTCAGGAAACAGAGTGGACCGACACCAGCAGATGACATGGCACCCCAAACCATCACTGATGGTGGAAACTTTACACTAGACTTCAGGCAACGTGGATCCTGTGCCTCTCCTGTCTTCCTCCAGACTCTGGGACCTCGATTTCCAAAGGAAATGCAAAATTTGCATGGTTGGGTGATGGTTTGGGGTGCCATGTCATCTGCTGGTGTCGGTCCACTCTGTTTCCTGAGATCCAGGGTCAACGCAGCCGTCTACCAGCAAGTTTTAGAGCACTTCATGCTTCCTGCTGCTGACCTGCTCTATGGAGATGGAGATTTCAAGTTCCAACAGGACTTGGCGCCTGCACACAGCGCAAAATCTACCCGTGCCTGGTTTACGGACCATGGTATTTCTGTTGAAGGCCACTATCAGAGCAACCTGGGCTCTCATAACACCTGAGCAGTGCCAGAAACTCATCGACTCCATGCCACGCCGCATTAACGCAGTATTTGAGGCAAAAGGAGCTCCAACCAAGTATTGAGTATTGTACATGCTCATATTTTTCATTTTCATACTTTTCAGTTGGCCAACATTTCTAAAAATCCCTTTTTTGTATTAGCCTTAAGTAATATTCTAATTTTGTGACACACGGAATTTTGGATTTTCATTTGTTGCCACTTCAAATCATCAAAATTAAATGAAATAAACATTTGAATGCATCAGTCTGTGTGCAATGAATAAATATAATGTACAAGTTACACCTTTTGAATGCAATTACTGAAATAAATCAAGTTTTTCAAAATATTCTAATTTACTGGCTTTTACCTATATGTTATGGAAATTCAGTATTATTGTACATTATGAGTCACAGTGCAATGCCATAAATAGGGATAGCAATCCTATAATATGAATATAATGTGCACAAAGTTAAATGATTCACACACGACCAGTCAAAAGTTTGAGAACACCTCCTTTAAAGCAACAAGTAAATCCAAACATTTTACTGGTACTTCAAATGTACCGTATTTTCCGCACCATAAGGCGCCCTGGGTTAAAAGCCGCGCCTTCAATGAACGGCATATTTCAAAACTTTGTCCACCTATAAGCCGCCCGGTGTTGTAAGCCGCATCTAACTGCGCTATAGTAATGTCAAAAAAACAGTCAGATAGGTCAGTCAAACTTTAATAATATATTAAAAACCAGCGTTCTAACAACTCTGTTCACTCCCAAAATGTACGCAAATGTGCAATCACAAACATACGTATATCAACATGGACAGAGCTGCGTGAAAAAAGCCACCCGGCCTCTTCGCGTAAACTTAAACTTACCTTAACCACTCGCTCATCTTTTCTTCATCCATCCCTTCGAGTTAGCTTTTATGATGACGCCGGCTGGAAAGGTCTCTTTTGGCAAGGTCTTCCTTTTGAATATCACCATGGGTGGAAGTTTCTGGCCATTAGCATGGCAAGCTAGAACCACAGTGAAGGATGACTTCTCATTCCCTGTGGTGCGAATATTCACCGTACGTGCTCCCGTTCCACAGTGCGGTTCACAGGAATATCAGTTGCTGTGAAATACGGTAGTAATCCGTGTGCGGATGGAGAGATTGCGTCTTTTCATGAACCGGATCCTTGTCGCTTTGTAGGAGCCATTTTGTGGTCTTTACAGATGTAAACACACAAAGGAAATGAAACGTACGGTGATATCCGCGCGCTTTTTCTTCTTCTACGCGGGCGGGTGGTTGCTTACAGTAGAAGAAGAAGCGCTTCCTGTTCTATGGGGGCGGGTGCTTACCTTGGCGGTTGCTTGCGTAGAAGAAGAAGCGCTTCCTGTTCTACCGGGAAAAAAGATGGCGGCTGTTTACCGAAGTTGCGAGACCGAAACTTTATGAAAATGAATCTTAATATTTATCCATATATAAAGCGCACCGGGTTAAAAGCCGCACTGTCAGCTTTTGAGTAAATTTGTGGTTTTTAGGTGCGGCTAATGGTGCGGAAAATACGGTAACCCCAATTTTGATACTGAGCATCCTTCGCTGTTGTTTGTAAATACAGCCACTGTATTTGGACAACAACTGTTTTTTAACAAGGTATTGTACGGATTAGAAATCAATCAATCAGTGAATAAATCCAATCATTCAGCATTTACGGGGCGGTATAGCTCGGTTGGTAGAGCGGCCGTGCCAGCAACTTGAGGGTTGCAGGTTCGATCCCCGCTTCCGCCATCCTAGTCACTGCCGTTGTGTCCTTGGGCGAGACACTCCACCCTCCCACCCACACTGCTTTAAATATAACTTAGATATTGGGTTTCACTATGTAAAGCGCTTTGAGTCACTACAGAAAAGCGCTATATAAATATAATTCACTTCAGTTGAAGTGTAGACTTTCAGCTTTAATGCCAGAGCTGTAGCAAAAATAAGCCATTTAGCAGTTAGGCATTAAAGCTACATTATAACACTGAGTGTGCCTAAAACCACACTGAAAATATAAGCACTGTTTTAACACTTAAATGAAAATCATTTGAAGTAAATCTAACCTAAATTACAAGTATTAAAACAGATGGATGTATTTACAATTATATCTGTTCAATCACTGAAAATTAATTGGATATTATTTAAATTTTGCAGGGTTGTCCAAAGTGCGACCCCTACAGCTGCAGTTTTGTGTTGGCCCGACGCATATGGAAAAAAATCTAATAAAATCAAACAAAAAAATCAAGTAAAAAGACGTTATGTATTGAGAAAAAATATGAAATGTTTATACTAATAACTAATATTTATATACTTTGTCAACTATAACAAAAAGCACAAATCAAGTTTTGCAGTTTAATATATATATATATATATATATATATATATATATATATATATATATATATATATATATATATATATATATATATATATATATATATATATATATATACATACAGAGGCATTATTTCAGGGGTGTCAAAACTTTTTCCACAAAGGTGCGCATATTTATAAATAAAAAATAAAAAAAATCTAAAAATGTATATAATAATTCATCTATATAAATATATATATATATATATATATATATATATATATATATATATATATATATATATATATATATGTGTGTGTGTATATATATATATATATATATATATATATATATATATATATATATATATATATATATAGACCTACTGACTCAAGCACTAGACTTCGCCTCAGACTACGACTCAATCACAGGCAACGAAAGAAACATCATCATCCACGCAAAAAACTCCATTCTCATCCACAACAGTACACCATGGCAAAAAAAGAACAATGCAACATTTGACGTCACTATGGGAAGTTTTGACGGAGCAGAAACGTGTGAACTCGTTGGGAGTTTCCTCCTCTCCCACCTCGCTAGCCTCAATCTGAACCTTGGTATTTACCGTGATGACGGACTGGCAGTGTGTCGCGCCTCGCCAAGGAGCAGCGAGAATACCAAGAAGCGCATATGCCAAATTTTCAAAGAGAACGGCCTACGGATCACGATTGAAGCCAACAAGCAAACCGTCAACTTCCTTGACGTCACTTTCAACCTGAGAAATAACAGCTACCAACCATTCACGAAACCCAACACAACACTCCAATACGTGCACCATGACAGCAACCACCCACCCACCACCACGAAAAGAATACCTACCGGAATCAATAAAAGGCTATCGATGCTGTCATCTAGCAAAGCTGAATTTGACCAAGCAACCCCCCCGTACCAAAAAGCCCTTGATGAAAGCGGATACAATTTCACCCTCACCTATGAACCCACGCCAGGAAACCAGCCAAAAAAGAACAGAAAACGAAGCGGCATCATCTGGTACAACCCCCCATACAGCAAAAACGTCTCAACGAACATTGGACACAAATTCCTCAATCTGATTGACAAACACTTTCCCAAAGACAACAACCTAAGAAAAGTATTCAACAAGAACAACATCAAATTGAGCTACAGCTGCATGAACAATATACGACAAATCATCTCAAACCACAACAAAACAATTGCAAATGAGCCGTCGACCCCCAGTCAGAACGACTCCAAAACCAACAAAGCATGTAACTGTCGAAAGAAACCTGATTGCCCTCTCAACGGGGGGTGCTTACAAACATCAGTTGTCTACCAATCTAAGGTAATACGCAAGGACATTAACACATCCGACACATATGTAGGATTAACCGAGGGTGAATTCAAAACCAGATGGAACAACCACAAGGCTTCTTTCAGGAACAAAAACCTGCGAAATACCACAGAACTCAGCAAACACATTTGGGACCTCAAAGACAATAATGTTGAATATTCAATAACATGGCAAATTCTTGCATCCAGCACACCTTACAATAGTGGTAATAAAAGATGCAACCTATGCTTGAAAGAGAAACTGTTTATTATTTACCGTCCAGACCTGTCATCCCTCAACAAGCGCAGCGAAATTGTAACAACATGCCGCCATAGACGGAAACACCTCCTAGGTAACACATGAGCCAATCACCACGCCCCTAGGCCAGCCTGTACCCACCCACTCTGTGCCCCATATAAACCATGGTATGCGAATGCTCCCATTAAAATCTCCTGACGATTGAGGGTACCCCCCCTCATGAAACAGGCCTGTAGAGATGAAATAGTCTTGTGATTTTTTTCCCACACATACATATATATATATATATATATATATATATATTTATTTATATAGATGAATTATTATATACATTTTTAGATTTTTATTTATTTTTTATTTATAAATATGCGCACCTTTGTGGAAAAAGTCTTGACACCCCTGAAATAATGCCTCCGTAGTAACTCCTAAATTGTACATAAATATACATTTTTGGTCAAACCTCTTGAATTAAGCTAACATTCAACACTGCTATCACATGCTGATTTTTTTTAAATTAATTTATCGATTTCAAATCCATGGTGGTTGTATAAAAATGTGTACACTGCAAAAGCAAAATACAATAAAAACTGCCAGTGACCATTTCTAGGTTTGCATTAACATCCATCCATTTTCTACCGCTTATTCCCTTTGGGGTCGCGGGGGGGCGCTGGAGCCCATCTCAGCTACAATCGGGCGGAAGGCGGGGTACACCCTGGACAAGTCGCCACCTCATCGCAGGGTTAGCATTAACATTGATAGCAAATTATGTTCAAATGTACCACTCAAATGTTTAGACATACTCTAACATTTTTGATCGGTAGTGTATATATAAAAAACATATTTGATATTTTGTTACTTGTATTAATGTAGAACTGCACTATCTGTTTGTAACATTATAAATCGATGACTCAGCAACACAACTATTAAATTAATGAATTGAAAACAGTACTATACTGCCTTTAAAAAATACCGGTACTTTTTTTCTTTATGTACACGACGGCGCGCCGTGGTGACATTGCTGTTGACGTGAGCCCAGGCGCATGTGAGTCAACACACACAGAGAGCACTTACAAGCAAAAACAGTGTGAAGATAGAAGAGGGAGAATGGACATATTTTGACTTAAAAACTAACGATAAAGGTAAAGCTATAAACACCGATTTAAAACATAGCTGGCTAGCGGCTAACGTCCTTCCACAGTGTTTTAACTACTTCTCAGTCGCTAATTCTCACCTCCATGGCGACAAATAAACTACTTTTCTTTTACGTATCATCCCTGCAGTTTGAGGAATAGCTAGATATGCTTCACTACACACCGAAGAAGGATACAATAACTCACCGCTGACAGCAAGCTAGTGCTCCTGAATGTAAACAAATGCAAATATCAACTGTTATGATGTCAAGTACGAGAGCCGTATATAGTCGATACTACAATGATTACATCCATATTTTCCATTATCACAAAATCTTTTATCCTTTTTATATTAATTATAAAGTCAGGAAATACATCCCAGAACACAGGAGAATTGTAATTATGACCAATGTATGATCCTCTAACTCAGGGGTGTCAAAACTCGTTTTCATTGAGGGCCACATCGCAGTTATGGTTGCCCTCAGAGGGCCGCATTTAACAATGAGTAATATATGAATATATATATATATATATATATATGTATGTGTGGGGAAAAAAAATCACAAGACTATTTCATCTCTACAGGCCTGTTTCATGAGGGGGGGTACCCTCAATCGTCAGGAGATTTTAATGGGAGCATTCGCATACCATGGTTTATATAGGGCACAGAGTGGGTGGGTACAGGCTGGCCTAGGGGCGTGGTGATTGGCTCATGTGTTACCTAGGAGGTGTTTCCGTCTATGGCGGCATGTTGTTACAATTTCGTTGCGCTTGTTGAGGGATGACAGGTCTGGACGGTAAATAATAAACAGTTTCTCTTTCAAGCATAGGTTGCATCTTTTATTACCACTATTGTAAGGTGTGCTGGATGCAAGAATTTGCCATGTTATTGAATATTCAACATTATTGTCTTTGAGGTCCCAAATGTGTTTGCTGAGTTCTGTGGTATTTCGCAGGCTTTTGTTCCTGAAAGAAGCCTTGTGGTTTTTCCATCTGGTTTTGAATTCACCCTCGGTTAATCCTACATATGTGTCGGATGTGTTAATGTCCTTGCGTATTACCTTAGATTGGTAGACAACTGATGTTTGTAAGCACCCCCCGTTGAGGGGGCAATCAGGTTTCTTTCGACAGTTACATGCTTTGTTGGTTTTGGAGTCGTTCTGACTGGGGGTCGACGGCTCATTTGCAATTGTTTTGTTGTGGTTTGAGATGATTTGTCGTATATTGTTCATGCAGCTGTAGCTCAATTTGATGTTGTTCTTGTTGAATACTTTTCTTAGGTTGTTGTCTTTGGGAAAGTGTTTGTCAATCAGATTGAGGAATTTGTGTCCAATGTTCGTTGAGACGTTTTTGCTGTATGGGGGGTTGTACCAGATGATGCCGTTTCGTTTTCTGTTCTTTTTTGGCTGGTTTCCTGGCGTGGGTTCATAGGTGAGGGTGAAATTGTATCCGCTTTCATCAAGGGCTTTTTGGTACGGGGGGGTTGGAAACAGGCCTGTAGAGATGAAATAGTCTTGTGATTTTTTTTCCCCACACATACATATATTGCGCTCTACTACGGTATCGAGCACTATTTTTTGGATAACCTTATTAAGACATATATATATATATATATATATATATATATATATATATATATATATATATATATATATATATATATATATATATATATATATATATATATATATATATATATATATATATAATACATTAACAATATATTTTTTCACATAAGCTGCAAAAAAATATTATATTTTACTTTAAAAACTGGCAGCTCAGTCACCAGAATTTTACAGTAAAAACAGTGGGTTTTTTTTACAGCATATAAAATATAAAACCTGGAATGGAATAGAGAAACAATACCACTGTTTTTAGCGGTAAAATTCAAGCAACAGAGCTGGCAGGTTTTTTTACTTTAACCGTAAAATCTTCTTGTTTTAATGGGTTTTTGTTTGTTTGTTTTTTTATGTTTTAGTGTCTTACTGTATATGGAAAAAAACTGTACCAAAGTTGATTTTACGGTAAAACAAAAAAACTTAATCGGTGGAATTTAACCGTAATATCTATTGGCAATTTTACAGTCTACAATTTGATTGATAATTAGGGCCCGCATGGCCCATTGTATAAGGACTCCCAAAGGGAGTCCTTATGCAATGGGACATAAGGACCTATTGAATTTGTAAGGTTTTATTATTCTTTATTATTATTATACCGACCGCCTCTTTGAGCTGTAATTTGACCCACTTAACATGCTTCAAAACTCACCATATTTGACCCACACATCAGGACCTGCGAAAATTGCCTTTTAATAAAAAAAACCGAACCCCAAAACTCAAAATTGCGCTCTAGCGCCCCCTAGGGGGAAAAAAACTAGACTGCCTGTAACTCCCACTAGGAAGGTCAGAGAGACATGAAACAAAAACCTTTATGTAGGTCTGACTCAGATCTAGATTTCATAATAGTACATTCTCGGGGTAAAATCAACAGGAAGTTGGCAATTCCCCCTTCAAGACAAAAAAGTACTAAAAACAGTCACTTTTGCCACTTTGAGCTGTAATTTGACCCCCTTAACATGCTTCAAAACTCACCAAACTGAACACACACATCAGGACTGGCAAAAATTGCGATCTAATAAAAAAACCTAACCCCAAATCTCAAAATTGTGCTCTAGCGCAATTTTTGAATAAAACGCACAAAAACTTGCTCCTCGGAAGAAAAAAAATGACAAAACTGCCTGTAACTCCCACTGGGAAGGTCGGAGAGACATGAAACAAAAACCTCTATGTAGGTCTCACTTAGACCTAATAAATTGACAACCCCCAGCAAAAATCAACAGGAAGTTTGCTATTCACCCTTCAAAACAAATTTTTTGTAAAAACCGGTCACCTTCCTTCAAAAACTATCTCCTCTGCGCGCGTTTGTCGTTTCGGCTTCAAACTAACACAGGAGAGAGATTAAACCCTTGTGTATAAAATAACAGAACAGCGTTTTAATACCTGCTCCGGTTTTGATTTTATGACCCTTCAAAGACCCGCTGCGCTGATGCTGCTGCGCTGCTGTTTTTTTAAGATGGCTGCTTAAAAGCAGGAAGCACCAACGTGCCCACACAATGCAGACAAGGTAGGTACACTAGACAAAAGTCTTGGGACACTTCGGACTAAAAGTAGACAAAAGTATTGGGACACTTAGGACTAGCACCTGCCAAATACGCGGGCCCGACCAACGCTGCTTGCAGCTTTAATTTGTTTTGAAATCATATGTCAAGCAGATATTTAGGTACAGCATTTATCTTTATTTTAACAAAAATATTTTTGGAATACTTGATAATATAATATTTATATTTTGATAATATTGAATTTGAAAAGATATGCAATTGCATGCAGTACATGATTTTTAATGTCAAAAGGGTAAAAACAAATATATTTAGTAAGACAAGATTAAGCATTTTATTAACGCATATTATTTCTAGGCTTTCGCGGGCCACATAAAATAATGTGGCGGGCCAGATTTGGCCCCCGATCCTTGAATTTGACACCTGTGCTCTAACTACCGTATTTTTCGGAGTATAAGTCGCACTGGAGCCCGGCCAAACTATGAAAAAAATGGTGACTTATAGTTCGAAAAATACGGTACTTGGTATTGGATTGATACCTACATTTGTGGTATCATCCGAAACTAATGTAAAGCATCCAAACAACAAAAGAATAAGTGATTATTACATTTTAACATAAGTGTAGATAGAACATGTTCAAACAGAAAGTAAGCAGATAATAACATTAAAGGATTAAGTAAACTAATATTGCATTAATATTTTACCGCTTTTTCTTCATAATTTTCAGAATCAAAAAATGGCACAATGTGTTCCTGCATACGTCAGCAGCCAAATTAGCATACCATGGTTTATATAGGGCACAGAGTGGGTGGGTACAGGCTGGCCTAGGGGCGTGGTGATTGGCTCATGTGTTACCTAGGAGGTGTTTCCGTCTATGGCGGCATGTTGTTACAATTTCGTTGCGCTTGTTGAGGGATGACAGGTCTGGACGGTAAATAATAAACAGTTTCTCTTTCAAGCATAGGTTGCATCTTTTATTACCACTATTGTAAGGTGTGCTGGATGCAAGAATTTGCCATGTTATTGAATATTCAACATTATTGTCTTTGAGGTCCCAAATGTGTTTGCTGAGTTCTGTGGTATTTCGCAGGTTTTTGTTCCTGAAAGAAGCCTTGTGGTTGTTCCATCTGGTTTTGAATTCACCCTCGGTTAATCCTACATATGTGTCGGATGTGTTAATGTCCTTGCGTATTACCTTAGATTGGTAGACAACTGATGTTTGTAAGCACCCCCCGTTGAGGGGGCAATCAGGTTTCTTTCGACAGTTACATGCTTTGTTGGTTTTGGAGTCGTTCTGACTGGGGGTCGACGGCTCATTTGCAATTGTTTTGTTGTGGTTTGAGATGATTTGTCGTATATTGTTCATGCAGCTGTAGCTCAATTTGATGTTGTTCTTGTTGAATACTTTTCTTAGGTTGTTGTCTTTGGGAAAGTGTTTGTCAATCAGATTGAGGAATTTGTGTCCAATGTTCGTTGAGACGTTTTTGCTGTATGGGGGGTTGTACCAGATGATGTCGTTTCGTTTTCTGTTCTTTTTTGGCTGGTTTCCTGGCGTGGGTTCATAGGTGAGGGTGAAATTGTATCCGCTTTCATCAAGGGCTTTTTGGTACGGGGGGGTTGGAAACAGGCCTGTAGAGATGAAATAGTCTTGTGATTTTTTTTCCCCACACATACATATATTGCGCTCTACTACGGTATCGAGCACTATTTTTTGGATAACCTTATTAAGACATATATATATATATATATATATATATATATATATATATATATATATATATATATATATATATATATATATATATATATATATATATATATATATAATACATTAACAATATATTTTTTCACATAAGCTGCAAAAAAATATTATATTTTACTTTAAAAACTGGCAGCTCAGTCACCAGAATTTTACAGTAAAAACAGTGGGGTTTTTTTACAGCATATAAAATATAAAACCTGGAATGGAATAGAGAAACAATACCACTGTTTTTAGCGGTAAAATTCAAGCAACAGAGCTGGCAGGTTTTTTTTCTTTAACCGTAAAATCTTCTTGTTTTAATGTTTTTTTTTTGGTTTGTTTTTTTTATGTTTTAGTGTCTTACTGTATATGGAAAAAAAACTGTACCAAAGTTGATTTTACGGTAAAAAAAAAACTTAATTGGTGGAATTTAACCGTAATATCTATTGGCAATTTTACAGTCTACAATTTGATTGATAATTAGGGCCCGCATGGCCCATTGTATAAGGACTTATGCAATGGGACATAAGGACCTATTGAATTTGTAAGGTTTTATTATTCTTTATTATTATTATACCGACCGCCTCTTTGAGCTGTAATTTGACCCACTTAACATGCTTCAAAACTCACCATATTTGACCCACACATCAGGACCTGCGAAAATTGCCTTTTAATAAAAAAACCGAACCCCAAAACTCAAAATTGCGCTCTAGCGCCCCCTAGGGGAAAGAAAAACTAGACTGCCTGTAACTCCCACTAGGAAGGTCAAAGAGACATGAAACAAAAACCTTTATGTAGGTCTGACTCAGATCTAGATTTCATAATAGTACATTTTCGGGCTAAGATCAACAGGAAGTTGGCAATTCCCCCTTCAAGACAAAAAAGTACTAAAAACAGTCACTTTTGCCACTTTGAGCTGTAATTTGACCCCCTTAACATGCTTCAAAACTCACCAAACTGAACACACACATCAGGACTGGCAAAAATTGCGATCTAATAAAAAAACCTAACCCCAAATCTCAAAATTGTGCTCTAGCGCAATTTTTGAATAAAACGCACAAAAACTTGCTCCTCGGAAGAAAAAAAATGACAAAACTGCCTGTAACTCCCACTGGGAAGGTCGGAGAGACATGAAACAAAAACCTCTATGTAGGTCTCACTTAGACCTAATAAATTGACAACCCCCAGCAAAAATCAACAGGAAGTTTGCTATTCCCCCTTCAAAACAAATTTTTTGTAAAAACCGGTCACCTTCCTTCAAAAACTATCTCCTCTGCGCGCGTTTGTCGTTTCGGCTTCAAACTAACACAGGAGAGAGATTAAACCCTTGTGTATAAAATAACAGAACAGCGTTTTAATACCTGCTCCGGTTTTGATTTTATGACCCTTCAAAGACCCGCTGCGCTGATGCTGCTGCGCTGCTGTTTTTTTAAAATGGCTGCTTAAAAGCAGGAAGCACCAACGTGCCCACACAATGCAGACAAGGTAGGTACACTAGACAAAAGTCTTGGGACACTTCAGACTACAAGTAGACAAAAGTATTGGGACACTTAGGACTAGCACCTGCCAAATACGCGGGCCCGACCAACGCTGCTTGCAGCTTTAATTTGTTTTGAAATCATATGTCAAGCAGATATTTAGGTACAGCATTTATGTTTATTTAAACAAAAATATTTTTGGAATACTTGATAATATAATATTTATATTTTGATAATATTGAATTTGAAAAGATATGCAATTGCATGCAGTACATGATTTTTAATGTCAAAAGGGTAAAAACAAATATATTTAGTAAGACAAGATTAAGCATTTTATTAACGCATATTATTTCTAGGCTTTCGCGGGCCACATAAAATAATGTGGCGGGCCAGATTTGGCCCCCGATCCTTGAATTTGACACCTGTGCTCTAACTACCGTATTTTTCGGAGTATAAGTCGCACCGGAGCCCGGCCAAACTATGAAAAAAATTGTGACTTATAGTTCGAAAAATACGGTACTTGGTATTGGATTGATACCTACATTTGTGGTATCATCCGAAACTAATGTAAAGCATCCAAACAACAAAAGAATAAGTGATTATTACATTTTAACATAAGTGTAGATAGAACACGTTAAAACAGAAAGTAAGCAGATAATATCATTAAAGGATTAAGTAAACTAATATTGCATTAATATTTTACCGCTTTTTCTTCATAATTTTCGGAATCAAAAAATATGTCAGCAGCCAAATTAGCAGCCTTTGTAACCCGTTTGCTTACTTACTACTCAAAGAAGTTGTCTACAATGGTCACTATCTTATTTAATGTGGCCTAGTGGTTAGAGTGTCCACCCTGAGATCGGTAGGTCGTGAGTTCAAACCCCGGCCGAGTCATACCAAAGACTATAAAAATGGGACCCATTACCTTCCTGCTTGGCACTCAGCATCAAGGGTTGGAATTGGGGGTTAAATCACCAAAAATTATTCCCGGGCGTGGCCACCGCTGCTGCTCACTGCTCCCCTCACCTCCCAGGGGGTGAACAAGAGGATGGGTCAAATGCAGAGGACAAATTTCACCACGCCTAGTGTGTGTGTGACAATCATTGGTACTTTAACTTGAACTATAATGACAAAATAGTTCTTTAATTGCAATAAGAAACTTTTGTTTAATGCAGGTGTGTCAAACTCATTTTAGATCGGGGGGCCACATGGAGAAAAATCTACTCCCAAGTGGGCCTGGCTGGTAAAATCACGGCACGATAACTTCAAAATAAGGACAACTTAAAGACAAGAGGTTCCGCAGCCTCCGAAGCAGAACCTCCAGGTTCTGTAACAGCTTCTTCCCTCAGGCCGTAAGACTCTTGAACGCATCATAATTAAATCATCCCCTCCACTCCCCCCAAAATGGATTAACTCGCTGGAATAAAAAAGACAATATAACATACATCCATAAAAGTGGATGTATTTATTTAGTTATATATGCACCTTATTGCTTTTTTATCCTGCACTACCATGAGCTAATGCAATGTTTTTCAACCTTTTTTGAGCCAAGGCACATTTTTTGCGTTGAAAAAATGCGGAGGCACACCACCAGCAGAAATCATTAAAAAACGAAACTCAGTTGACGGTAAAAAGTCGTTGTCGCAATTGTCGGATATGACTTTAAAGCATAATCAACCATGCATCACTATAGCTCTTGTCTCAAAGTAGGTGTACTGTCACCACCTGTCACATCACACCCTGACTTATTTAGAGTCATCTGCTGTTTTTCCTGTGTGTAGTGTTTTAGTTCTTGTCTTGCGCTCCTATTTTGGTGGCTTTTTCTCTTTTTTTGGTATTTTCCTGTAGCAGTTTCATGTCTTCCTTTGAGCGATATTTCCGGCATCTACTTTGTTTTAGCAATCAAGAATATTTCAGTTGTTTTTATCCTTCTTTGTGGGGACATTGTTGATTGTCATGTCATGTTCGGGTGTACTTTGTGGACGCCGTCTTTGCTCCACAGTAAGTCTTTGCTGTCGTCCAGCATTCTGTTTTTTTTTTTTTTTGTCGCCAGTTCAGTTTTAGTTTCATTCTGCATAGCTTTCCCTAAGCTTTAGTGCCTTTTCTTAGGGGCACTCACCTTTTGTTTATTTTTGGTTAAAGCTTTAGACACCTTTTTACCTGCACACTGCCTCCCGCTGTTTCCGACATCTACAAAGCAATTAGCTACCGGCTGCCACCTACTGATATGGAAGAGTATTACACGGTTACTCTGCCGAGCTCTAGACTGCACCGACACTCAACAACAACACATCATTTGCAGACTAGAATTACTGGTTTGCAAAAAATATTTTTAACCCAAATAGGTGAAATTAGATCATCTCCTGCGGCACACCAGACTGTATCTTACGGCACACTAGTGTGCCGCGGCACAGTGGTTGAAAAACACTGAGCTAATGTAACGAAATTTTGTTCTTATCTGTACTGTAAAGTTCAAATTTGAATGACAATAAAAAGGACATCTAAGTCTAAGTCTAACTCCAGATTGTTTTCTTTGTCTTTGTTTTGTTGTGGGTTTTTTTTTTTTTTACACTTAAATGTTGCGGTTAATAGTGTCGTATCTTTATTTGTTGTTATTTTTACTTTCTGAATAAATGATGTGATAATGTTCATCAGTCAACTATTGTATTTTTCGGACTATAAGTCGCAGTTTTTTTCATAGTTTGGCCGGGCTCCGGTGCGACTTATTTATGCATTTTCGGCAGGTGCGACTTATACTCCGGTGCGACTTATACTCTGAAAAATACGGTAATCGGTGTTCATTTTCAATCTAACAAGATAAAAAAAAATTATATCAAAATCAAATTACAGTTTGTTAGTCATGTAGTTTGCTCGTTTTCCTCGACTGGTGCACTAACATCATGATACAAAGAATACAAAGATACAAAGAATTTATATTGCGACATCCAGTGGACACATTTAGAACAGCAGTTTCTTTCATTCAAAAATGTCAGCTTCATTTTTATACTTAGCAAACTCATCCCGCCGGATAAAAACCTGTTCACGTTTGACACCCCCGGTTTGATGTATCATAAGTTTTTCTGTTAAAATAAAGCCAAAAGTGAAATATTTTTGTGGTGCCCTTAATTTTGAAAAGTAATCAATCAATCAATCAATCTTTATTTATATAGCCCTAAATCACAAGTGTCTCAAAGGGCTGCACAAGCCACAACGACATCCTCGGTACAAAGCCGACATACGGGCAAGGAAAAACTCACCCCAGTGGGACGTCGATGTGAATGACTATGAGAAACCTTGGAGAGGACCGCATATGTGGGTAACCCCCCCCCTCTAGGGGAGACCGAAAGCAATGGATGTCGAGTGGGTCTGACATAATATTGTGAGAGTCCAGTCCATAGTGGATCCAACATAATAGTAAGAGTCCAGTCCATAGTGGGGCCAGCAGGACACCATCCCGAGCGGAGACGGGTCAGCAGCGCAGAGATGTTCCCAGCCGATGCACAGGCGAGCGGTCCACCCCGGGTCCCGACTCTGGACAGCCAGCACTTCATCCATGGCCACCGGACCTGTGCCCCCCCCCCCTCAAGGAAAAGGGGAGCAGAGGAGAAAAGAAAAGAAACGGCAGATCAACTGGTCTAACAGGGGGGCTATTTAAAGGCTAGAGTATACAAATGAGTTTTAAGATGGGACTTAAATGCTTCTACTGAGGTAGCATCTCTAATTGTTACCGGGAGGGCATTCCATAGTACTGGAGCCCGAATAGAAAACGCTCTATAGCCCGCAGACTTTTTTTGGGCTCTGGGAATCACTAATAAGCCGGAGTTCTTTGAACGCAGATTTCTTGCCGGGACATATGGTACAATGCAATCGACAAGATAGGACGGAGCTAGACCGTGTAGTATTTTATACGTAAGTAGTAAAACCTTAAAGTCACATCTTAAGTGCACAGGAAGCCAGTGCAGGTGAGCCAGTATAGGCGTAATATGATCAAACTTTCTTGTTCTTGTCAAAAGTCTAGCAGCCGCATTTTGTACCAACTGTAATTTTTTAATGCTAGACATA
The DNA here is from genome assembly GCF_033978685.3 of Nerophis lumbriciformis. Lineage (NCBI taxonomy): Eukaryota > Metazoa > Chordata > Actinopteri > Syngnathiformes > Syngnathidae > Nerophis > Nerophis lumbriciformis. The sequence continues at coordinate 2,158,805 of NC_084576.2, forward strand.
GGGAGACCCGAAAATAATACGTTACAGTAGTCGAGACGAGATGTAACGAACGCATGAATAATGATCTCAGCGTCGCTAGTGGATAAAATAGAACGAATTTTAGCGATATTACGGAGATGAAAGAAGGCCGTTTTAGTAACACTCTTAATGTGTGATTCAAAGGAGAGAGTTGGGTGGAAGATAATACCCAGATTCTTTACTGATTCGCTTTGTGTAATTGTTTGGTTGTCAAATGTTAAGGTGGTATTATTAAATAAATGTCGGTGTTTAGCAGGACCGATAATCAGCATTTCCGTTTTCTTGGCGTTGAGTTGCAAGAAGTTAGCGGACATCCATTGTTTAATTTCATTAAGACACGCCTCCAGCTGACTACAATCCGGCGTGTTGGTCAGCTTTAGGGGCATGTAGAGTTGGGTGTCATCAGCATAACAATGAAAGCTAACACCGTATTTGCGTACGATGTCGCCTAGCGGCAGCATGTAAATACTAAAGAGTGCAGGGCCAAGAACCGAACCCTGAGGAACTCCGCACGTTACCTTAACATAGTCCGAGGTCACATTATTATGGGAGACGCATTGCATCCTGTCAGTAAGATAAGAGTTAAACCACGACAAAGCTAAGTCTGACATACCAATACGTGTTTTGATACGCTCTAATAAAATATTATGATCGACGGTATCGAAAGCAGCGCTAAGATCAAGAAGCAGCAACATAGATGACGTAATGAAAAGCTTTGAAACACATTTTGGTATGTGTACAAAAAAGCAAACTCAACCACAATAATAAATAATTACCGTATTTTTCGGACTATAAGTCACAGTTTTTTTCATAGTTTGGCCGGGCTCCAGTGCGATTTATATATGTTTTTTTCCTTCTTTATCATGCATTTTCGGCAGGTGCGACTTATACTCCGGTGCGACTTATACTCCGAAAAATACGGTACCTATCAAAATTGAGAATGATCATCTTATAATTTGTCTTCTTGAATTTTACAACATTCAAGAGCATGCCGGTCGGTGATACTTTGCTCTCGAAAGCATCTTTTTTCCCACGTCCTGATGTAAAAGATGCATGACTCAGCCATAAATACAGGTAAAAGCCAGTAAATTAGAATATTTTGAAAAACTTGATTTATTTCAGTAATTGCATTCAAAAGGTGTAACTTGTACATTATATTTATTCATTGCACACAGACTGATGCATTCAAATGTTTATTTCATTTAATTTTGATGATTTGAAGTGGCAACAAATGAAAATCCAAAATTCCGTGTGTCACAAAATTAGAATATTACTTAAGGCTAAAACAAAAAAGGGATTTTTAGAAATGTTGGCCAACTGAAAAGTATGAAAATGAAAAATATGAGCATGTACAATACTCAATACTTGGTTGGAGCTCCTTTTGCCTCAATTACTGCGTTAATGCGGCGTGGCATGGAGTCGATGAGTTTCTGGCACTGCTCAGGTGTTATGAGAGCCCAGGTTGCTCTGATAGTGGCCTTCAACTCTTCTGCGTTTTTGGGTCTGGCATTCTGCATCTTCCTTTTCACAATACCCCACAGATTTTCTATGGGGCTAAGGTCAGGGGAGTTGGCGGGCCAATTTAGAACAGAAATACCATGGTCCGTAAACCAGGCACGGGTAGATTTTGCGCTGTGTGCAGGCGCCAAGTCCTGTTGGAACTTGAAATCTCCATCTCCATAGAGCAGGTCAGCAGCAGGAAGCATGAAGTGCTCTAAAACTTGCTGGTAGACGGCTGCGTTGACCCTGGATCTCAGGAAACAGAGTGGACCGTCCTGTCATGTTTTCTGACGAAAGCAAATTTTGCATTTCCTTTGGAAATCGAGGTCCCAGAGTCTGGAGGAAGACAGGAGAGGCACAGGATCCACGTTGCCTGAAGTCTAGTGTAAAGTTTCCACCATCAGTGATGGTTTGGGGTGCCATGTCATCTGCTGGTGTCGGTCCACTCTGTTTCCTGAGATCCAGGGTCAACGCAGCCGTCTACCAGCAAGTTTTAGAGCACTTCATGCTTCCTGCTGCTGACCTGCTCTATGGAGATGGAGATTTCAAGTTCCAACAGGACTTGGCGCCTGCACACAGCGCAAAATCTACCCGTGGCTGGTTTACGGACCATGGTATTTCTGTTCTAAATTGGCCCGCCAACTCCCCTGACCTTAGCCCCATAGAAAATCTGTGGGGTATTGTGAAAAGGAAGATGCAGAATGCCAGACCCAAAAACGCAGAAGAGTTGAAGGCCACTATCAGAGCAACCTGGGCTCTCATAACACCTGAGCAGTGCCAGAAACTCATCGACTCCATGCCACGCCGCATTAACGCAGTAATTGAGGCAAAAGGAGCTCCAACCAAGTATTGAGTATTGTACATGCTCATATTTTTCATTTTCATACTTTTCAGTTGGCCAACATTTCTAAAAATCCCTTTTTTGTATTAGCCTTAAGTAATATTCTAATTTTGTGACACACGGAATTTTGGATTTTCATTTGTTGCCACTTCAAATCATCAAAATTAAATGAAATAAACATTTGAATGCATCAGTCTGTGTGCAATGAATAAATATAATGTACAAGTTACACCTTTTGAATGCAATTACTGAAATAAATTAAGTTTTTCAAAATATTCTAATTTACTGGCTTTTACCTGTATATATATAAAGTGCGCGCTCTTTCAGTCAATTAGTGCGTGAGGAATATATATGTATATGTATGTATATACAGTATGTATGTATATATAAAGATATATATGAATGTATGTATAAAGCTATATATGTATGTATATGTATGTGTATATATGTATGTTTATAAATATTTGTATGTTTATATATAGATATATATGGATGTATGTAAATGTGTATGTATGTATGTACATTTACAGTATACAGATATGTATATATGTACATATATAAATATATACATACATACAATGGATATATCAGTAATAGTCATTATAATTGGATATTATGAGTGTGTTTACTTCCGGGAAGGCCTCCTAAAAGTTTTGTAATAAGTCAGAAATATCAAGCAGCTAAAATGCGCCAAACATGGATAAGTGTGGAGAGAGTGTTTTGCATTTTACCCATTATGCGTTGTGATTGGACATTTTTTTATAATATTTACAAAATTCATTGAGCAGGTTGTGTAGTGTGTAACCATGTGTGTTGACTTTTTGTGTTAGTTTATTTGAGCCATGCTTGTTTGGATTGGGTCTAATGTAAAAATGCTGTGGTGAGTACAGTTCACAGTGCAATTCATGGTCATTAACCTGAATTACTGACATTGTGCACTGATTATTGCACCAATTATGCTGTCAGACATTCAAAATTAAGTTGGAGGCATCTCACCTGCTACACCCCTTATAAAATTTGGGACGTTTCACGGGCCAAATTGAACACGTACGTCCCGCGGGCCGCGGATTGGACACCCCTGCTTTTAGTTAAAAGTCTGAAAGAGATGGGTCGTCTTATATTCAGGGTCTACAGAGTTTACCATGCAAACTGACAGCGACTTCTCCCCCGGCGAGTCAGAGTTTTTCTTGCTGTCACTCACACACGCACGCACACACACACACACACACACACACACACACACAAGTGACCGGGAGATATACCGCTAAAGAAGGGTCAAAGGGCAAGTTAGCAAACAACACAGGAGAATTTATGATGGTGGTGATTAATGAAGCAGAGTCATTAAAGACCTGAACTACAACTTAGTGGATTTCCGCAAGGGAGGAATTCTTAATCATAAATCGAATATTTTCATACATAGAGTATTTTAAAAAAGTGTTTACTACCTTCTAAATTCCCTTTTTTTAACATTATTAGAGCTGTCAAGCAGAGGTGGGACCAAGTCATTGTTTTGCAAGTCACAAGTAAGTCTCAAGTCTTTGCCCTCAAGTCCGAGTCAAGTCCCGAGTCAAGACAGGCAAGCCCCGAGTCAAGTCCAAAGTCAAGACTGGAAAGTCTCAAGTCAAGTCCTAAGTCCTGCATTTTGAGTTTCGAGTCCTTTCAAGTCCTTTTAACCACAGACTAATATATTAACACATATTGTGTATGCTTTTCAAACGCTGTATTTATTTATTAAAACAAGTGCATTTTAAATTGCAGGAAAGAAAATTGTGCTGACATTGCACTTTATAATAGCACTATTAACCAGTCATTTTAAACATTAACTCATTCCTTTACAGAACAAACACATTGAAAAATAAAGTGCAAATGTACTTATTTGTACAAAAGTGTTAACATTGAAAAAACATGACATATACGTGAACATAACAAAAAAGTTGTACTTTTTATATGTCAGGGCCCTATGCTGCATTGCATTTGCAAAAGACCAAATTAGCCAAGAGTCTGTCAGTCATTTGTGCACGATGGGGGCGTAGTATGATGCCACCATGGCTGAAAACTCGCTCCACTGGAGCACTGGAGGCAGGCACTGCCAAGACTCTCATGGCCACTCGGAACAGTGAAGGAAGAGTCTTCATGTTCAATGCCCAGAACAAAAGGGGGGAGAGAGTTGTTTTGGGTTGGTGCACTACTTGTAAGTGTATCTTGTGTGTTTTATGTTGATTTAATTAAAAAAAGAAAAAAAAAAAAAAATTCTTGTGCGGCCCGATACCAATCGATCCACGGACCAGTACCGGGCCGCGGCCCGGTTGTTGGGGACCACTGAGGTAAACAACCAACAGTATGTCAGAAAGCTAGCTAAAACGGTACACATATTCATAATATAGTATACATTTTAACTGACCTTTATTTTACTATTTTTGTCTTTTTTTAGGTGGCTAAAATACGCGGTGCTGCTGACCGCCGTCTAACGTTACGTGTGATATATTGACTAACGTAACCCTGCTTAAAAAAAATCACTGAACAAAAAGTATGAATAAGGTAGTGAACTGCAACAGATTCCCGTGTTTGCAATAACGTTATAACGTTAGCAGTGAGTTTACAGCCTCACTGATTTAACTACACAGCAAATAAAAGTCACGTTACTTAGCCAATAAACGTTATCTTACATTCAAAACTTACCGTTCTCTGTGCAACTTCAAATGCCGGACGAAGTTGGAAGTTGTTGCCTCTCCATCAGTAATTTTCGAACCGCATGTGTTGCATACTGCAAACCGTTTTGTGTTGACCACCTCGTAATTTTTATACCCAAACAAAATTATTTTAGGTATCATTTTTTGTTCACTGGCGTGTGGTTTGGACATGTCTTCTTCGTTGGTTGTCCTGCAATTTGATTGGATGAATGCTGCGTGATGAAAACAAAGTAGATCTAATTTGATTGGCTGTTGTACTGAGAGCACACCAGCTGACACACGCAACGCTGATAGACAAGTACACAATGAAAAATACGGAGCGCTCCCGAATAACTTTTTCATCTTTGGGTTTTGGGGAAAGTAGCAAGTCATGTCAAGTCATGTCAATTCAAAAGGCTCAAGTCCAAGTGAAGTCACAAGTCATTGATGTTAAAGTCTAAGTCGAGTTGCAAGTCTTTTTACATTTTGTCAAGTCGAGTCTAAAGTCATCAAATTCATGACTCGAGTCTGACTCGAGTCCAAGTCATGTGACTCGAGTCCACACCTCTGCTGTCAAGACATGAAAAATATTTGTACTTGTTTTATGAAAATATAGTAGACATAATGTTAGAAAATATGATTGTACTGTACTGTAATACATACAAGGTATAAACAATACGTTCTGGGGGCCACTGTTCCAGAAATCTACGGACCGGGGGGGCCAGACTTCCTCCTTCAATAATATCCTTTTTTTTGTATATTCCTGAGAACCGGCGTCCTCTGTAGTGGACATTTGTCTGTGGTTTTCTTGTGTCAGAGTTACAAATTGTGGAAGAAATGGCTTTGGTATGCAAAACACAAATGTCCACTGCAGAGGACACAGACGGTCCAAGGTCCCTTTTGCAGATTCTTTAGTTCTAAAGTTGTCTAAATAATGAGAGGAGAATATAATTGAAGATGAACAATTTATTCTTTACAAAAGAGTAAGTACAAACTATAGCAATACCACCGCTAGGGAGAAGACCGAGCCATCGAAAGTCTCTAAAAAAGGTCCTCCTCCTCACTCTTTTGTCCACCTTGCTGTACGCCTTGGCGGAGATTGAAACCGAAAGTTAACTTGGCACAACTGTTGAGCACACACGCATTCTCATTCACTCTCACTCGCTGCATCTGGTACATCTTGACACCATTAAATTGTGTCTTTTTTGAGCAGAACCAGGGTCAAAGCTAGTACCATATTTTACGGACTATAGAGCGCACCCGTATATAAGCCGCACCCACTACATTTCAGAAGAAAAAAAAATTGTTCATATATTAGCTTCACCTGACTCCAATATGAAATGAGTTATTTACACAGGAAGAAGTAATATTCTGTAAATATTTAATTGACATACCTTAATTGTTTCCAAACGGTCTCTCTAACATGGCAGTAAAAGGGATGATCAAACAAAACAGAAGTCATTGTCATGGACCCATTAGCTGAGGAAGCTAGCTGTTAATTCGGCTAAACAGACTCAATAACTCCACGGTGACGTCTTGGTTAGTTTACTGAGGAGTTTGCAAAACTGAAACAATACTAACATAGACACTCGTAAATGTGTTAGCATATTAGCAAATGCTAACGACGCTAGCTTCATTACATTACGATAGCACGTACAATATGCATGAAAACACTCTTACAGACATCACACATGGGACGATTTAGGAAGTATAAACAGTTTTAGTTATATTGTAAAACTTACAAACCTTGCTTGGAGTGATAAATGAAGAATACATATGAGTAGAAACGCTATGGGTGGCGAAAAGACTGAACAACACTTTGGTTGAAAAAAAAAAAAAGCACTGCTGGTAATGGAAGGACACTGCAGCACTTGCAATGAGTGAACCCATCCAAAAGATAGCGCCATAGCACAAATAATAAAACACCCTTTCAGTGTTTTTGCATAGTTTTTTTATACGTAAAATGATGTTATTATACAAAAATCAATGAATTAGCTGCGCTATCTTAGAAATCGCAGAGTTGAAAGTGTAGAAAAACGTAGCGGCTTATAGTCCGGAATGTACGGTAATTTTGAAGGCGTTCCATTTTGCTCAAAGGAGAGAAAATATTCCCCTAACATACACAACAGGAGCGCTGTGTTAATCTTTGGGACCTACTGTAAGAAAGGCCAGCCAAAGATCATCTATAAGAGGGCGCTCAAGTGTTTTTAGGAATCTGCTGCAAAAATGTTTGCCTCTCCCAGGTTTTGAACTGAACTCGAGGATCAGTCTGATGTCAGCGGCAGTAAAGAAAAGAAAAAAGTAGGCGTCGTCGACGTTATACTATACATAAAATGTGTATTGTACGGATAAATAAATAAATAAATATGAAGTTGAAACAATTGTGTGTGGGCATTAAGGGCGCCGCCCTCAACTGGTTCCGGTCGTACCTAACCGACAGGAGTTTTTGTGTAAAAGTAGACAGTTTTATGTCGTCCACAGCTCCTTTACCACATGGGGTCCCCCAGGGCTCAATCCTTGCCCCAATTTTATTTGCGCTTTACCTTCTCCCCCTTGGTTCTATTTTTAGGAAGTACAGTATTGCATTTCATTTTTATGCCGATGATTGCCGGATTTATTTTCCCATGGCACAAAATAACACGGTTCAACGTCTTATTGACTGCCTGCACGACATCAAAGTCTGGCTTTCAGCTAACTTCCTGAGCCTAAATGAAGATAAAACAGAAGTTATGTTGTTCGGTCCAAGTCGCTCTCCCTCCCCCAACGTTGACCTCGGCACTCTGACCCCGTATCTCAGCGACTCTGTCACAAACCTGGGGGTAAAGTTTGACTCGGATTTTAAATTCGAAAAACAAATCAGCAGCGTCGTTCAAAAAAGCTTTTATCAATTACGCCAAATAGCGAAAGTGAAACCGCTTCTATCAAGACATGATCTTGAGAAATTAATCCACGCTTTTATCTCGACTCGTCTTGATTATTGTAATGCCCTGTATGTTGGCATTAGCCAGGCCTCCCTCGCCCGCCTGCAGCTCGTGCAGAACTCTGCTGCTCGTCTGCTAACACAGACCCGCAGACGTGAGCACATCACCCCTATTTTAGCGTCCCTTCACTGGCTCCCTGTGCGTTACCGAATACATTTTAAACTCCTTTTATTTGTTTTTAAATGTCTAAACAACCTCACGCCAACCTATCTCTCCGACCTCCTTCAGCCTTACTGCCCCACCCGATCCTTAAGATCAGCCGATCAGCTGCTGTTGACGGTCCCTGACACAAGGCTGAAGCTTAGAGGTGACAGAGCTTTCGCCGTTGCTGCTCCCAAGCTCTGGAACGACCTACCCCTGAGTGTTAGACAAGCCTCCTCTCTTCCTGTTTTTAAATCTCTCTTAAAAACATACTTTTATTCCATGGCTTTTAACACTGAGTGATATCCATCCTGCAATGGCGCCCCATAATACACCTGCTGTGATCCTGTTTTTATGTTTTTTTAATTAATTCTATTTTAATTATTTATTTTTTATCGTGTTCTGTTTGTGTTGTGTTGTGTTTGCTCGGTACTCGTTTTATCTTTTAACCTGCTCATTGTACAGCACTTTGGCTACCCCTGTGGTAAATTTTAAATGTGCTCTATAAATAAAGTTGATTTGATTTGATTTGAATTGAGATGCACTGCTGTTTAGTAATAAAGACTTTCTCTCTCACACACACACGTAGTTTCTAAACACAACCACTCACCTGTGAAAATGCTGCAACTTGTTTGGTGAGGATGATGATGATGATAATCTGCTATGCAATGATACCATACAGTGCATACAGTTTAAAAAAAAAAAAATTGTTAAAACATAAAACATTTGCTTAATTAAATATGCATATTTTTGGCTAATAATAAGCTGCAGTTGAATGCATAACCAAGAAGATTCGGGATACATTTTTTTTTTAAATTGAGCATTGATTATGCAAACATGTATATATGCAGTCATGCATACATTATACATACAGTATAGACACATACAGAGAAGGGAAGACTATAAAAACAAGAACAATTTAAGCAAATAAATGGAGCAGAATGATTCAAGGGCTACTACAGTGTAAGTATTAATACACAATCATAATGTTTATAACAAAGTATATGATGATGTACACCTGTATGTGAATAAAAAGTTATGGGGCTGTGTAATCTCTACTGAATTAGAACCTAGTAGTTCAATAATACTCACTGTAGTATTCATTGGGCATTATTTTGAGTCCATTAGGGCAGTGGTCCCCAACCACCGGGCCGTGGACCGATTGGTACCGGGCTGCACAAGAAATAAAAAATAAAAAAATAAATAAAAATGTTTTTTTTTGGTTTTTTCTATTAAATCAACATAAAAAAACACAATATATACATTATATATCAATATAGATCAATACAGTCTGCAGGGATACAGTCCGTAAGCACACATGATTGTATTTCTTTATGACCGTGGGACAAATTTTCAAGCATTGACCGGTCCGCAGCTACAAAAAGGTTGGGGACCACTGCATAAGGGCAGTGGCCCGGTACCGATCTAATACTAATAGAAAATACGATTGTACTGTACTGTAATACATACAAGAATTTTTTTTTTTTAATTAAAAAATAAATAAATAAAAAAATAAAAATGTATTAAATCAACATAAAAAACACAAGATACACTTACAATTAGTGCACCAACCCAAAAAACCTCCCTCCCCTATGGGGCTCATTCACACTCATTCGTACAAAAGGGTTGTTTCTTTCTGTTATTAATATTTCTGGTTCCTACATTATATATCAATATATATCAATACAGTCTGCAAGGGATACAGTCCGTAAGCACACATGATTGTATTTTTTTATGACAAAAATTGAAAATTTAAAAATAAATCCCCCCACCCCCCCACCCCGGTCCGTGGGACATATTTTCAAGCGTTGACCGGTCCGTAGTTATAAAAAGGTTGGGGATCACCAGAGGTGGGACCAAGTCATTGTTTTGCAAGTCACAAGTAAGTCTCAAGTCTTTGCCCTCAAGTCCGAGTCAAGTCCCGAGTCAAGACAGGCAAGCCCCGAGTCAAGTCCAAAGTCAAGACTGGAAAGTCTCAAGTCAAGTCCTAAGTCCTGCATTTCGAGTTTCGAGTCCTTTCAAGTCCTTTTAACCACAGACTAATATATTAACACAGATTGTGTATGCTTTTCAAACACTGTATTTATTTATTAAAACAAGTGCATTTTAAATTGCAGGAAAGAAAATTGTGCTGACATTGCACTTTATAATAGCACTATTAACCAGTCATTTTAAACATTAACTCATTCCTTTGCAGAACAAACACATTGAAAAATAAAGTGCAAATGTACTTATTTGTACAAAAGTGTTAACATTGAAAAAACATGACATATACGTGAACATAACAAAAAAGTTGTACTTTTTATATGTCAGGGCCCTATGCTGCATTGCATTTGCAAAAGACCAAATTAGCCAAGAGTCTGTCAGTCATTTGTGCACGATGGGGGCGTAGTATGATGCCACCATGGCTGAAAACTCGCTCCACTGGAGCACTGGAGGCAGGCACTGCCAAGACTCTCATGGCCACTCGGAACAGTGAAGGAAGAGTCTTCATGTTCAATGCCCAGAACAAAAGGGGGGGGAGAGTTTTTTTGGGTTGGTGCACTACTTGTAAGTGTATCTTGTGTTTTTTATGTTGATTTAATTAAAAAAAGAAAAAAAAAAAAGAAAAAATCTTGTGCGGCCCGATACCAATCGATCCACGGACCAGTACCGGGCCGCGGCCCGGTGGTTGGGGACCACTGAGGTAAACAACCAACAGTATGTCAGAAAGCTAGCTAAAACGGTACACATATTCATAATATAGTATACATTTTAACTGACCTTTATTTTACTATTTTTGTCTTTTTTTAGGTGGCTAAAATACGCGGTGCTGCTGACTGCCGTCTAACGTTACGTGTGATATATTGACTAACCCTGCTTAAAAAAAATCACTGAACAAAAAGTATGAATAAGGTAGTGAACTGCAACAGATTCCCGTGTTTGCAATAACGTTATAACGTTAGCAGTGAGTTTACAGCCTCACTGATTTAACTACACAGCAAATAAAAGTCACGTTACTTAGCCAATAAACGTTATCTTACATTCAAAACTTACCGTTCTTTGTGCAACTTCAAATGCCGGACGAAGTTGGAAGTTGTTGCCTCTCCATCAGTCATTTTCGAACCGCATGTGTTGCATACTGCAAACCGTTTTGTGTTGACCACCTCGTAATTTTTATACCCAAACGAAATTATTTTAGGTATCATTTTTTGTTCACTGGCGTGTGGTTTGGACATGTCTTCTTCGTTGGTTGTCCTGCAATTTGATTGGATGAATGCTGTGTGATGAAAACAAAGTAGATCTAATTTGATTGGCTGTTGTACTGAGAGCACACCAGCTGACACACGCAACGCTGATAGACAAGTACACAATGAAAAATACGGAGCGCTCCCGAATAACTTTTTCATCTTTGGGTTTTGGGGAAAGTAGCAAGTCATGTCAAGTCATGTCAATTCAAAAGGCTCAAGTCCAAGTGAAGTCACAAGTCATTGATGTTAAAGTCTAAGTCGAGTTGCAAGTCTTTTTACATTTTGTCAAGTCGAGTCTAAAGTCATCAAATTCATGACTCGAGTCTGACTCGAGTCCAAGTCATGTGACTCGAGTCCACACCTCTGGGGATCACTGCATTAGGGTGTACCCTTTTTTTAAAGAAATATATTAAAAAAAACGCGATTCATGAGAAGCCGAAAACCGTATTGAACGTTTTCACTGTTCATATGACAGTTGAAGTCGTCTTATATTTGGGTAAATACAGTGTACTATATACCTGAGCACAGAAACCAACAGTGACGTCGAGATGAAGTCCTGCGTAAATATGGATGTAAATATATGTAGTCAAAGTTCAGTTTTTAGGACATCACTACCCAGTGTGATTATGCAGGAAAAGTAAGCGTAATATTCCGATCTGCAGTTTTGAAAATGTGTCTCAACTGTATTGCTCCTTCAGAGTTTCACTTTTTATATGAGTTCTTGGACTGCGTGCGTATCTTGTATCAAAGACCGGTTGTCTTGGAATTTCCTTTAGATCAATTCTAACAAAACAGAAACTTGGATAATTGATAAGATAAGATCCCCCTGATCAAGAACTTGGTGCTCTGGGTGCATCTGTTAAAACCAGCCTGTGGAATAGCGCTTGTGTTTGATCAGTCCATGTCTTTGGAGAGATCGTCTGAGAAAAATGTCTAAAGTGGGAAGATTGTTGATCTGGAAATGGTCAGTCACACGTTCATCTCGTCTTGCATTGAATTCTGTGTTCACTTGTTTCAACAAGTCAATTCTAAAGAGACTTCAGACGGTACAGAATGCGGATGTCAGACTTTGGACCGCTTCACCCAGACCAGCCCACATTGACCCCGTTCTATCCAGTCTTCATTGGCTCCCAGTCAAGTTTCGCATTGAGTTTAGAATTCTAGTCCTGACTTTCCTTGCGTTGCATGGTGGGGCCTCTCAGTATACCGCCGATTTGTTGTGCCCCTACCAGGGTATTCCTGATACCAACGCAGTACCAAAATGTATTATGATACTTTTCAAAATAAAGGGGACTACACAAAATGTCATTTTTTGATTTATTTTAACAGAAAATGCTATGATACATTAAACATGTGTTTCTTATTGCAATCAATTAACAATTTTGGCATTAAATAAAATAGTGAACATACTAGACAACTTCTTTTTTTAGTAGTAAGTAAGCAAACAAAGGTTCTTAATTGAGCTGCTGACGTATGCAGTAACATATTGTGTCATTCATGATTATTATGTCAAAATTATGAGAGAAAAGTGGTAAAAAATGTGTTATTAATCTATTTGTCCATTTACTTACTTTCTGTTTTAATAAGTTATATCTACACTTCTGTTAAAATGCAATAATCAATGATTCTTCTGAATGCAGCTGGGATAGGCTCCAGCCACCCTCACGACCCGAGAGGGACAAGCGGTAGAAAATGGATGGATGGATCTTCTGTTATTTGGATACTTTATATACATTTTGGGTGATACTACAAACGTTGCTATCAATCCAATACCGGTTAGTTACAGGATCATACATTGGTCATAATTAAAGTCCTCATGTGTCCAGGGACGTATTTCTTTAATTTATTATTGATTGATTGAGACCTTTATTAGTAGATTGCACAGTACAGTACATATTCCGTACAATTGACCACTAAATGGTAACACCCGAATAAGTTTTTCAACTTGTTTAAGTCGGGGTCCACGTTAATCAATTCATGGTACAAATATATACTATCAGCATAATACAGTCATCACACAAGTTAATCATCAGAGTATATACATTGAATTATTTACATTATTTACAACTTTTATTAGCAATTAAAAATGACAAACGATTTTGTGATAGTAAAAAATATCTATACAATCATTGTAGTATCGACTATACTGTATATATGGCTCTTGTACTTGGTATCGTTACAGTCGATGTCTGTGTAGATCCACCCATTTGTTTACATTCAGGACCACTAGCTTGCTGTTAGCGGTTAGCTATTATATCCTTCTACGGTGTGTAGTGAAGCATGTTTAGCTATTCCTCGTCCTCCAGTGATAATGTTACTTGTAAGAAACTCACTTTATTTGTCGCCATGGAGGCCAGGATTAGTGATTTAGAAGTAGCTGAAACACTGTCGACTGCGGATGGACGTTAGCCGCGAGCTAGCAATATCATAAAGCACCTCTTGCAGAGCAAGGCTTCAGTTTTCTGGCTTATTTTCATGGAGTTGTTGAGTTTTTACCGTTAGTTTTTAAGCCAGAATGTGTGCATTCGCCCTCTCCACACTGTATCTGCTTGTAAGTTCTCCGTGCGTGCGACTCTGCTCGTTTTACCAGCAATGTCACGACATGATGACGGTGTGCCGTGATATCCGTTAACGAAGAAAAGTACCTGTACTTTTTAGAGCAATATAGTACCGTTTTTAATTCATTAATTCTGCGGTACTTTATTAGTACCGGTATACCGTTCAACCTTCAGGGCACGGTCTTTGGTCTCCAGACCAGGATCTCCTAAATACCCGGGGAGACCAGGCATTCCAAGATACTAGAATGACCTACACCAGTCAGTTAGACTGTGTTGACGCTTATAAAAAAAACATTTAAAGACTTCTTAATTATTGCTTAATTATTAATTATTTTTTGAATCCTTTCATAATTGTTTTAATTTAATTGTTGTTTTAATTAATCCATGCACTTTTTTATCTGTGAAAAGTGCTTTATAAATGAAATGTACTTACTTATTTACCGTAATTTCCGGACTATAAGCCGCTACTTTTTTCCCTCGTTCTGGTCCCTGCGGCTTATACAACGGTGCGGCTTTTCTACGGCTTACGGTAACCAGGGGCGCGCACTACCGAGGATGCGCGAGACCGAGGCAGACATCTGGCGCCAGGTAACGAGAGCAAAACAAAGAGTAGGAGAGCGTCAGCGACAGTTTGCGCAAAGGAAGTGTTCATGCAAACACCTTCAATATGGAAAACAAACGGAGAAGTGCATACGATGATGATGAAGAGGACGGCGTAACGGCTGACGAAGCCGGAGCCGTTGATTCCACTGACGAAGAGGAAGGTTTTGAGAGCGAGAACAAAGGAGAGAGAGTGGCTGACGATGCCATTTTGGACCTGTTCTTCTCCGACACCGACGAAGAGGATTTCGGTGGTTTTAGTACGCAGGAGGAAGACGATGACACTATGTTTAAAGACTGACTTTTCATATACCGGTAGTAGGCTGGTTATTTTGATCACGTAAACGGTCGCGGGACTGCACTTTTACTGCCGTGTTACAGGCGAGCACTTTGTATTACTTTGCACCGTTGTATTATTTGTACTCTGCACGAATGCTCTTCGCCATGTCAAAGATGTGAAAGTTTGATTGAATGATTGAAAGATTTATTGTTAATAAATGGGACGCTTTGCGCTCCCAAACAGTCATCTCTGTCCCGACAATCCCTTCCGTGGTAGCAGGAACCCCTATATACTACGGTAATTACACATCAAAACGCCTGCGGCTGTCGTCCACAGCTCATTTACCACATGGGGTCCCCCAGGGCTCAATCCTTGCCCCAATTTTATTTGCGCTTTACCTTCTCCCCCTTGGTTCTATTTTTAGGAAGTACAGTATTGCATTTCATTTTTATGCCGATGATTGCCAAATTTATTTTCCCATGGCACAAAATAACACGGTTCAACGTCTTATTGACTGCCTGCACGACATCAAAGTCTGGCTTTCAGCTAACTTCCTGAGCCTAAATGAAGATAAAACAGAAGTTATGTTGTTCGGTCCAAGTCGCTCTCCCTCCCCCAACGTTGACCTCGGCACTCTGACCCCGTATCTCAGCGACTCTGTCACAAACCTGGGGGTAAAGTTTGACTCAGATTTTAAATTGGAAAAACAAATCAGCAGCGTCGTTCAAAAAAGCTTTTATCAATTACGCCAAATAGCGAAAGTGAAACCGCTTCTATCAAGACATGATCTTGAGAAATTAATCCACGCTTTTATCTCGACTCGTCTTGATTATTGTAATGCCCTGTATGTTGGCATTAGCCAGGCCTCCCTCGCCCGCCTGCAGCTCGTGCAGAACTCTGCTGCTCGTCTGCTAACACAGACCCGCAGACGTGAGCACATCACCCCTATTTTAGCGTCCCTTCACTGGCTCCCTGTGCGTTACCGAATACATTTTAAACTCCTTTTATTTGTTTTTAAATGTCTAAACAACCTCGCGCCAACCTATCTCTCCGACCTCCTTCAGCCTTACTGCCCCACCCGATCCTTAAGATCAGCCGATCAGCTGCTGTTGACGGTCCCTGACACAAGGCTGAAGCTTAGAGGTGACAGAGCTTTCGCCGTTGCTGCTCCCAAGCTCTGGAACGACCTACCCCTGAGTGTTAGACAAGCCTCCTCTCTTCCTGTTTTTAAATCTCTCTTAAAAACATACTTTTATTCCATGGCTTTTAACACTGAGTGATATCCATCCTGCAATGGCGCCCCATAATACACCTGCTGTGATCCTGTTTTTATGTTTTTATTAATTCTATTTTAATTATTTATTTTTTATCGTGTTCTGTTTGTGTTGTGTTGTGTTTGCTCGGTACTCGTTTTATCTTTTAACCTGCTCATTGTACAGCACTTTGGCTACCCCTGTGGTAAATTTTAAATGTGCTCTATAAATAAAGTTGATTTGATTTGATTTGATTTATAGTCGGGTGCGGCTTATATATGGAGCAATCTGTATTTTCCCCTAAATTTAGCCGGTGCGGCTTATAGTCAGGTGCGCCTTATAGTCCGGAAATTACGGTACTCACTTATGCAGGCTCTGTTTGCACTTACACTTTGGACCACCCCTCATCTAAAAGGTTGATAATGCTTTCTGATGCCTCATTTTTTTTTCCAGTATTATTTCACTGTCAGCTTCACCCACGAAAACCAAAAGGCGCTGGAGTTACGCACAGAAGACGTGAAGGACTGCGATGAATGGGTGGCTGCCATATCACACGCCAGGTAACCAAAGAAGAAACCGAACAGAAAAAGGCACACTGTGTCTGACAAATGTGCAGACGCCGCAATTAGAAGTTGTCGGGCGCCGGGAAAGTATTATTTGACTGATGTGCTCGGTCTACGGAGGAGAGGGGGAGGAGGGGTGTTGCCTTGGTTACGTAACCAAAGTGATGGAGGAAAGTGCTTTGTTCACAAGAAATCCTGATTGCTTTGATTTCTGCCACATGCTGAACACTCGGATGTGAACGCCATTTCTCAAGTGACAACACACTCCCTGTGTGTGTGTGTGTGTGTGTGTGTGTGTGTGTGTGTGTGTGTCTGTGTGCCCGCGTGCATCTGACAGTTACAGAAACTTGGCCACCGAGCACGAGACTCTCATGCAGAAGTATCTTCATCTGCTTCAAATTGTGGAGACGGAGAAAACGGTTGCTAAGCAACTTCGACAACAGATAGAAGACGGGGAGATCGAAATCGAGAGGCTCAAGTCTGAGGTACAAAGATTCCCTGATTCCTTCACTTCCCAAGTGTGACTTTGGTTGAATAATTCCGGGAATGTTCAAAAAGTGTCTGCATAACAAGTAGCTTAGTCTTATTAAAATATGTTGTACCATTATCACGGTGAACGGAGAAATATTGTTCCATTTTCCGGCACATTACTGCAGTTCTCTGGTGTTATATAAAAATACACTATATTGCCAAAAGCATTTGGCCACCCATCCAAATGATGAGAATCAGGTGTCCTAATCACTTGGCCCGGTGTATAAAATCAAGCGCTTAGGCATGGATCAATCAATCAATCAATCTTTATTTATATAGCCCTAAATCACAAGTGTCTCAAAGGGCTGCACAAGCCACAACGACATCCTCGGTACAAAGCCCACATACGGGCAAGGAAAAACTCACCCCAGTGGGACGTCGATGTGAATGACTATGAGAAACCTTGGAGAGGACCGCATATGTGGGTAACCCCCCCCCCTCTAGGGGAGACCGAAAGCAATGGATGTCGAGTGGGTCTGACATAATATTGTGAGAGTCCAGTCCATAGTGGATCCAACATAAGAGTAAGAGTCCAGTCCATAGTGGGGCCAGCAGGACACCATCCCGAGCGGAGACGGGTCAGCAGCGTAGAGATGTTCCCAGCCGATGCACAGGCGAGCGGTCCACCCCGGGTCCTGACTCTGGACAGCCAGCACTTCATCCATGGCCACCGGACCTGTGCCCCCCCCCCCCACAAGGAAAAGGGGAGCAGAGGAGAAAAGAAAAGAAACGGCAGATCAACTGGTCTAACAGGGGGGCTATTTAAAGGCTAGAGTATACAAATGAGTTTTAAGATGGGACTTAAATGCTTCTACTGAGGTAGCATCTCTAATTGTTACCGGGAGGGCATTCCATAGTACTGGAGCCCGAATAGAAAATGCTCTATAGCCCGCAGACTTTTTTTGGGCTCTGGGAATCACTAATAAGCCGGAGTTCTTTGAACGCAGATTTCTTGCCGGGACATATGGTACAATGCAATCGACAAGATAGGACGGAGCTAGACCGTGTAGTATTTTATACGTAAGTAGTAAAACCTTAAAGTCACATCTTAAGTGCACAGGAAGCCAGTGCAGGTGAGCCAGTATAGGCGTAATATGATCAAACTTTCTTGTTCTTGTCAAAAGTCTAGCAGCCGCATTTTGTACCAACTGTAATTTTTTAATGCTAGACATAGGGAGACCCGAAAATAATACGTTACAGTAGTCGAGACGAGACGTAACGAACGCATGAATAATGATCTCAGCGTCGCTAGTGGATAAAATAGAACGAATTTTAGCGATATTACGGAGATGAAAGAAGGCCGTTTTAGTAACACTCTTAATGTGTGACTCAAAGGAGAGAGTTGGGTGGAAGATAATACCCAGATTCTTTACTGATTCGCCTTGTGTAATTGTTTGGTTGTCAAATGTTAAGGTGGTATTATTAAATAAATGTCGGTGTTTAGCAGGACCGATAATCAGCATTTCCGTTTTCTTGGCGTTGAGTTGCAAGAAGTTAGCGGACATCCATTGTTTAATTTCATTAAGACACGCCTCCAGCTGACTACAACCCGGCGTGTTGGTCAGCTTTAGGGGCATGTAGAGTTGGGTGTCATCAGCATAACAATGAAAGCTAACACCGTATTTGCGTATGATGTCGCCTAGCGGCAGCATGTAAATACTAAAGAGTGCAGGGCCAAGAACCGAACCCTGAGGAACTCCGCACGTTACCTTAACATAGTCCGAGGTCACATTATTATGGGAGACGCATTGCATCCTGTCAGTAAGATAAGAGTTAAACCACGACAAAGCTAAGTCTGACATACCAATACGTGTTTTGATACGCTCTAATAAAATATTATGATCGACGGTATCGAAAGCAGCGCTAAGATCAAGAAGCAGCAACATAGATGACGCATCAGAATCCATCGTTAGCAGTAGATCATTAGTCATTTTTGCGAGGGCTGTCTCCGTAGAGTGATTTGCCCTGAAACCGGATTGAAAAGGTTCACAGAGATTGTTAGACACTAAGTGTTCATTTAGCTGCTGTGCGACAATTTTTTCGAGGATTTTCGAAATAAAGGGAAGGTGGGACACCGGTCGGTAGTTTACCATGAGGTCAGGATCAAGGTTAGGTCTTTTGAGCAGAGGATGAATAACCGCTTTCTTGAATGCTAGGGGAACAGTGCCAGAGGAAAGTGATAAGTTTATAATATTTAGCACTGATGGACCTAATAATACAAAAAGCTCCTTGATAAGTTTCCCAGGAAGTGGGTCCAGTAAACATGTTGTTTGTTTTATCCCACTTACACGCTGTAATAGTTCCTCTAATGTTATTTCATCAAAAAGAGAGAGACTATTTTGTATTGCAGTATCCGTCGTAGATACAGTTGTATCTGTGTTCATAGAACCCAGTTGTAGCTGGGATGCATTGTCTTTAATCTCCTTTCTAATGAGTTCAATTTTCTTATTAAAGAAATTCATAAAGTCATCTGCCGAGTGGCTGGAGCTATTGGGAGGAGTCCCTTGTTGGGTTAGCGATGCTACTGTACTAAACAAAAATTTAGGGTCGTTTTTGTTGAGGCGGATGAGATTTAAGTAATATTTAGCTTTAGCTAAGGTAAGCATGCGTTTATACGATATTAAACTATCACTCCATGCTTGATGGAAAACCTCAAGCTTGGAGCATTTGGCCACCCATCCAAATGATGAAAATCAGGTGTCCTAATCACTTGGCCCGGTGTATAAAATCAAGCGCTTAGGCATGGAGACTGTTTCTACAAACATTTGTGAAAGAATGGGCCCCTCTCAGTGATTTCCAGCGTGGAACTGTCATAGGATGCCACCTGTGCAACAAATCCAGTCGTGAAATTTCCTCGCTCCTAAATATTCCAAAGTCAACTTTATTATAAGAAAAGTGAAGAGTTTGGGAACAACAGCATGTCAGCTGTAGGCCACGTAAACTGACAGAGAAGGGTCAGCGGATGCTGAAGCGCATAGTGCAAAGACTTTCTGCACCCAAACTTCATGTGACCTTCCAATTAGCCCACGTACAGTAAACAGAGGGCTTTATGGAATGGGTTTCCGAGCAGCAGTGTCTAAGCCAGGCCTGGGCAATTATTTTGACTCGAGGGCCAAATTTAGAGAGAAAAAATGTGTCTGGGGGCCGGTATATTTATTTTTAGGAACACTAATACAAAACCTCACAATAATGTCTTATTGAATGCTAAAAATGTTAAAAAACGGAATGGAATTTTACATTTTCTACTGAATGAGACACCCAGAATAAAGAATTTGGGATTTACAATATTAACTATGAAGGATAAAACACTGAATATTGACAACATATGAACGTCAAACCCCCTCTCGATCGACATATTTTATAATCAAGCGAAACGCAACAAAAATGCAACAAACAGTGAAATAAGAAGGGTAAGGGTAAAAAAAAAAACACCTACGATCTGATATATCTGATATATCACTAAGCTTTAGAACTTTGCTGTAAAAATCTCCTTCCGCGTCTGTCCCCGACACCCGCATTTCAGGCTGGCCGCTCTGGAAACACTCTGTGGAAACGCTCCCCACCCACACTGCCTGGTGCCTCGTCTGACCTGCTGTGACTTAGATTACCATAGTAGCTAATTAGATTATCATAGTAACTAGTATATCATGCAAAAGCGCAGATTCCAACCATTGAAATACTTTGTATAGTTCAAGACTTACGGTCATTTGAAAACATCACTGCACATCATAATGGCAGCTACAGTTTCCATCTTAAAGGTCTAAAAAAATTATTTGGGAATGTCCGGTGGGCCAGATTGAAAACCCTAACCCTTAGATTGGTAGACAACTGATGTTTGTAAGCACCCCACCTGATTGCCTTCTCAACGGGGGGTGCTTACAAACATCAGTTGTCTACCAATCTAAGGTAATACGCAAGGACATTAACACATCCGACACATATGTAGGATTAACCGAGGGAGAATTCAAAACCAGATGGAACAATCACAAGGCTTCTTTCAGGAACAAAAACCTGCGAAATACCACAGAACTCAGCAAACACATTTGGGACCTCAAAGACAATAATGTTGAATATTCAATAACATGGCAAATTCTTGCATCCAGCACACCTTACAATAGTGGTAATAAAAGATGCAACCTATGCTTGAAAGAGAAACTGTTTATTATTTACCGTCCAGACCTGTCATCCCTCAACAAGCGCAGCGAAATTGTAACAACATGCCGCCATAGACGGAAACACCTCCTAGGTAACACATGAGCCAATCACCACGCCCCTAGGCCAGCCTGTACCCACCCACTCTGTGCCCTATATAAACCATGGTATGCGAATGCTCCCATTAAAATCTCCTGACGATTGAGGGTACCCCCCCTCATGAAACAGGCCTGTAGAGATGAAATAGTCTTGTGATTTTTTTCCCACACATACATATATTGCGCTCTACTACGGTATCGAGCACTATTTTTTTGGATAACCTTATTAAGACATATATATATATATATATATATATATATATATATATATATATATATATATATATATATATATATATATATATATAATTTAAAAAATACTTGAATTTCAGTGAATTACAGCTATATATATGTATATATAGCTGTAATTCACTGAAATTCAATTTTTTATTTTATATATATATATATATATATATAAAAATACATATATATATATATATATATATATATATATATATATATATATATATATATATATATATATATATATATAAGAAATACTGGAACTTCAGTGAATTACAGCTATATATATATATATATATATATATATATATATGTAAATATATATATATATATATATATATATATATATATATATATATATATATATATATATATATATATATATATATATATATATATATATATATATATATATCCCTAATTTTGAGGTCTCAAGGTTGGCAAGTATGTCCTAGCATGCTTGTCAGGATCATACTTGCCACCCTCCCGAATTTTCCGGGAGACTCCCGAAATTCAGCGCCTCTCCCGAAAACCTCCCGGGGCATATATTCTCCCGAAAATCTCCCGATTTTCAGCCGGAGCTGGAGGCCACGCCCCCTCCAGCTCCATGCGGACCTGAGTGAGGACAGCCTTTTTTCATGACGGGAGGACAACAGGGTGACAAGAACTAAATCATCCAGACTAAAGATAAATTGCACTATTATGTTTATCTTACCTAAAAATAAATATATATATTAATTTAAGAAAAAAAAATGTTTTTACTATATTTAGCTAAAAACATCAAAATTAATTATATTTTTATTTGTATTTTTTCTGACTCCTTATTACACTCAGCCATAGAATTATACATTAAAATAAACATATTTGAAATAATTAATTTTAAATGATCATAATCATTCATTTAAAATTACCATATTTAATTATTAAAATAATTGCTTGTTTATCAACAACTTTAACATTTTATTCATTACATTTTGAAGCTCTCAGAAGCCAAGTTATGTTATACCCCTTAATATTTATTTATGCAAGTTTGAAGTATCAATTATCTAAACACAGTTTTGTTTGCATATTTTCAGGATGTAGATATATATATATATATATATATATATATATATATATATATATATATATATATATATATACGGTATATATAATGAAATACTTGACTTGGTGAATTCTAGCTGTCAATATACTCCTCCCCTCTTAACCACGCCCCCAACCACGCCCCCCCCCCAACCCCCCCAACCCCACCCCCACACCTCCCGAAATTGGAGGTCTCAAGGTTGGCAAGTATGGTCAGGATACAGTACAGGTAAAAGCCAGTAAATTAGAATATTTTGAAAAACTTGATTTATTTCAGTAATTGCATTCAAAAGGTGTAACTTGTACATTATATTTATTCATTGCACACAGACTGATGCATTCAAATGTTTATTTCATTTAATTTTGATGATTTGAAGTGGCAACAAATGAAAATCCAAAATTCCGTGTGTCACAAAATTAGAATATTACTTAAGGCTAATACAAAAAAGGGATTTTTAGAAATGTTGGCCAACTGAAAAGTATGAAAATGAAAAATATGAGCATGTACAATACTCAATACTTGGTTGGAGCTCCTTTTGCCTCAATTACTGCGTTAATGCGGCATGGCATGGAGTCGATGAGTTTCTGGCACTGCTCAGGTGTTATGAGAGCCCAGGTTGCTCTGATAGTGGCCTTCAACTCTTCTGCGTTTTTGGGTCTGGCATTCTGCATCTTCCTTTTCACAATACCCCACAGATTTTCTATGGGGCTAAGGTCAGGGGAGTTGGCGGGCCAATTTAGAACAGAAATACCATGGTCCGTAAACCAGGCACGGGTAGATTTTGCGCTGTGTGCAGGCGCCAAGTCCTGTTGGAACTCGAAATCTCCATCTCCATAGAGCAGGTCAGCAGCAGGAAGCATGAAGTGCTCTAAAACTTGCTGGTAGACGGCTGCGTTGACCCTGGATCTCAGGAAACAGAGTGGACCGACACCAGCAGATGACATGGCACCCCAAACCATCACTGATGGTGGAAACTTTATGCTAGACTTCAGGCAACGTGGATCCTGTGCCTCCAGACTCTGGGACCTCGATTTCCAAAGGAAATGCAAAATTTGCATGGTTGGGTGATGATTTGGGGTGCCATGTCATCTGCTGGTGTCGGTCCACTCTGTTTCCTGAAATCCAGGGTCAACGCAGCCGTCTACCAGCAAGTTTTAGAGCACTTCATGCTTCCTGCTGCTGACCTGCTCTATGGAGATGGAGATTTCAAGTTCCAACAGGACTTGGCGCCTGCACACAGCGCAAAATCTACCCGTGCCTGGTTTACGGACCATGGTATTTCTGTTCTAAATTGGCCCGCCAACTCCCCTGACCTTAGCCCCATAGAAAATCTGTGGGGTATTGTGAAAAGGAAGATGCAGAATGCCAGACCCAAAAACGCAGAAGAGTTGAAGGCCACTATCAGAGCAACCTGGGCTCTCATAACACCTGAGCAGTGCCAGAAACTCATCGACTCCATGCCACGCCGCATTAACGCAGTAATTGAGGCAAAAGGAGCTCCAACCAAGTATTGAGTATTGTACATGCTCATATTTTTCATTTTCATACTTTTCAGTTGGCCAACATTTCTAAAAATCCCTTTTTTGTATTAGCCTTAAGTAATATTCTAATTTTGTGACACACGGAATTTTGGATTTTCATTTGTTGCCACTTCAAATCATCAAAATTAAATGAAATAAACATTTGAATGCATCAGTCTGTGTGCAATGAATAAATATAATGTACAAGTTACACCTTTTGAATGCAATTACTGAAATAAATCAAGTTTTTCAAAATATTCTAATTTACTGGCTTTTACCTGTATATCCATCCATCCATTTCCTACCGCTTGCCCCGTGGCGGATGGACTGTCAAAAACAGGACAATTAGACAAATTATCTATTCACTAATATCTTATGAATACTTAAGAGGCTGGTGAAAACAAATTATGTTTTGGTGTCTGCTGGTGTTTTGTTTATGGACTGAAGCATTAAGGAGTGGGACTATGCAAGTCTAGCTGCAGTGTGCTCAAACAACCACCAGGTAGCCTTTGTGAGCAGATAATACTGTCTGACTTCACTAATGCTGTGTGTGATATATCTATCTACCTATGTCAGGGATTCTCAAAGTGTGGTAGTGGTCTACGGGCTCCATCTAGTGGTACGCCAGAATCACTTTATTAAAGTACAGTGTTTTATTTTCCTATTTTCAGACACAGTGTTACTGTTCAAACTGTGTGTAATGTTACAGAGGCCAAAAATAAGAAATAAATATTTGTTAAATAAAACCTGCCTCAATTTGAATGACTATTGAAGCCTACTATGGTACTGTATTTTTATGTTGGTTATTATGGTGGTACTTGGAGAACCAGGTGTTTTCTGATGTGCTACTTAGACTTAGACTTAGACTTAGACAAACTTTAATGATCCAAAAGGGAAATTGTTCCACACAGTAGCTCAGTTACAATGATGGAAAGTGTAAGGATGGAAAGGACAATGCAGGTATAAATAGACTAAATATAGCAATATAAAATATAACATATATACGTAATATTTACATAATATATGTACAGTATATTATATATACTGATATATTATATTATATTATGTCTATATCATATATACAATATATAACAATTATATATATGATATAGACATGATATAATATAATATATCAAATATTTCAAGTATAATATACTTGGTGAAAAAAGTTGAAGAACCTCTGTCCTATGCGAAAAAAAACTTCTCGGAATATGCATTTTCTTGTGTCTGGAGCGCGCACCGTCAGTCAGTGCCAGTCTCTCCCATAAGTGCTAAAAAACAAAAACAAACACGGGACTGCTTCTAAAATGCCCATAAAAAGTGGTTCATGTCTGATGCTTGTTTGAAAACATTGCAAACCACCACCAGGTAGAAGGCGCGTGATGACGTCAATGTGCAGCAAATGAGTGTCTGCATGATGAAAACCGCGCAATACACGCAAAAACGTAATTTAAATAAGGCGGTTATCTATTGCACACGCAGTCTTAGTAGATCGTAACAGTTTGTAACAGTACATGCATTTTGATGGTAATATAGTATATCTTAGTACAACCCGCGGCTCTAGAGCCGCATGCAGCTCTTTAGCGCCGCCCTAGTGGCTCTCTGGAGCTTTTTAAAAAATGTATGAAAAATGGAAAAAGATGAGGGGGAAAAAAAATTTTTGTTTGTTTTAATATGTTTTCTGTAGGAGGACAAACATGACACAAACCTTCCTAATTGTTATAAAGCACACTGTCAGCTTCACTGATTCCAGTATTTGGCGAGCGCCTGTTTTGTCCTACTCATTTTGGCGGTCCTTGAACTTACCTTCGTTTGTTTACATGTATAACTTTCTCCGACGTTCTAGGACGTGTTTTATGCCACTTCTTTTTCTGTCTCATTTTGTCCACCAAACGTTTAAGGTTGTGCGTGAATGCACAAAGGTGAGTTTTGTTGATGTTATTGACTTGTGTGGACTGCTAATCGGGCATATTTGGTCACTGCATGACTGCAAGCTAATCGATGCTAACATGCTATTTAGTAGTGATGGGTTGATGAGGCGTCATGAAGCGTTTCGACACATTGCAAAACTGTATTGATACTGTGTCGATACTGTGTCACTAAATACTGACATCTGCTGGACATTAAAAATCCCTACAGGCAACCTATGGACCGACTCAACTGACACTGATTTGATGCCCTAGTACAGGGGTCACCAACCTTTTTGAAACCAAAAACTACTTCTTGGGTACTGATTAATGCGAAGGGCTACCAGTTTGATACACACTTAAATAAATAAATATATTGTCATTTGTAAGTTAAACGTAAGTGTGATTTAAACAAGAATAGCTTAATAAATACATTTATATATATATAAAAAAATGGGTATTTGGGTCTGTCATTCCGTCGTACATTTTTTTTTCCTTTGACGGAAGGTTTTTTGTAGAGAATAAATTATGAAAAAAACACTAATCGAACGGTTTAAAAGAGGAGAAAACACGAAAAAAATAAAAATAAAATTTTGAAACATAGTTTATCTTCAATTTCGACTCTTTAAAATTCAAAATTCAACCGACAAAAAGAAGAGAAAAACTAGCTAATTTGAATCTTTTTGAAAAAATAAAAAAAAACAATTTATGGAACATCATTAGTAATTTTTCCTGATTAAGATACATTTTAGAATTTTGATGACATGTTTTAAATTGGTTAAAATCCAATCTGCACTTTGTTAGAATATTTAACAAATTGGACCAAGCTATATTTCTAACAAAGACAAATCAGTATTTCTTCCAGATTTTCCAGAAGAAAAATTTTAAAAGAAATTCAAAATACTTTGAAATAAGATTTAAATTTGATTCTACAGATTTTCTAGATTTGCCAGAATAATTGTTTTGAATTTTAATCATAGTAAGTTTGAAGAAATATTTCACAAATATTCTTTGTCCAAAAAAACAGAAGCTAAAATATTTATTATTCTTTACAATAAAAATTTTTTTTTTTACTTGAACATTGATTTAAAATGTCAGGAAAGAAGAGGAAGACATTTAAAAGGTAAAAAGGTATATTTGTTTCAAAATCCTAAAATCATTTTTAAGGTTGTATTTTTTCTCTAAAATTGTATTTCTAAAAGTAATAAGAAGCAAAGTAAAAAAATAAATGAATTTATTTAAACAAGTGAAGACCAATCCATCCATCCATTTTCTACCGCTTATTCCAAGTGAAGACCAAGTCTTTAAAATATTTTCGTGGATTTTCAAATTCTATTTGAGTTTTGTCTCTTTTAGAATTAAAAATGTCGAGCAAAGCGAGACCAGCTTGCTAGTAAATAAATACAATTTAAAAAATAGAGGCAGCTCACTGGTAAGTGTTGCTATTTGAGCTATTTTTAGAACAGGCAAGCGGGCAACTCATCTGGTCCTTACGGGCTACCTGGTGCCCGCGGGCACCGCGTTGGTGACCCCTGCCCTAGTATATACAATAATTCAATTAAATAAAAATATATTTTTATCTTTTTTAGATACAGTCAATAAATAATGTGAACATGTATCATAACATGGAAATCTAAGAGAACGTGTTGTGGATGATTGTGGACTGGGAATTTTTTTTATTTCATTTTTTTACACATTTTTATTAAAAAATAAATAAATAAAAGTTTTTCCGACGTATTACATTTTAGACGATTTCTCTTCTTAGTTATTATTTCTCCGGCTGTAGAGAAGACACGCTCACAGGGCACAGAGTGCGACACTGTGTCACAGTGCGACACAGTTCGCGTATCGGTCACGTGACCAAAACAGCTCATGATCGGTCACGTGACTTTCTAAAAGCGGTACGCGCACCGACACAGGGTTTTGCTCTATGAGCTCGACGCATGCGCCGATGCATCGGTGTTGCCGGACCCATCACTACTCATGACACACTATCTGTATTTAATATGGCTTTTAATTTTTTTGCGGCTCCAGACAGATTTGTTTTTGTATTTTTGGTCCAATATGGCTCTTTCAACATTTTGGTTTGTCGACCCCTGTCTTAGTAAATAAGGTCCTATGTTAAGTAATTGAAAAGTGTATGTGGGCTTTGTACCGAGGATGTCGTTGTGGCTTGTGCAGCCCTTTGAGACACTTGTGATTTAGGGCTATATAAATAAAGATTGATTGATTGATTGATTGAAAAGTCTGTTCTGATGATATCCCTTTAAGCAGCATGTCACAGGGGGCGCTGTGCTCAAGGCAGGGGCTCGCCACTCTGCACAATGCCTCCTGACTGAGCTGCCATTCTTCACATCAAATAGTCATTTTGCTTTCATGTGCAAATGTGATGCCCGTGAAACAGAATTAGTGGCGGGGAATATGCATGTTTTTTTGTGTTTTTTTTACATTGCATCTCTTTTATGAGACGCAATGACAATTAGCTGCACTCGCCGGCTACAAAGCTTCAAACATCTTTGTGTGTGGTTCGGCCATTTGTCACCACACAAAGTGGCTGGGCTACATTTAAATGACCGGCGTAAATAAATTATGGATGGAGAGCCGCAAGTGTTCTGTTGACTCAAGTCATTGTGAGAAGTGTGGAACAGCCAACTATTGGTCCTTCTCCGTGGCAGATCTCTGGGCTGCTCAAAGATAACGAGAAGATCCACGCCAGTCCTGCAGCGGCCCCGACTGATGACGACTCTGAAATCAAGAAGATCAAAAAGGTTAAAAAATCACGCTCCTTCTTTATGCATTTCAACAAAAATAACACGTGTGGGGTTTTTTTTAAAGGTCCAGAGCTTCCTGCGAGGCTGGATCTGCAGGAGGAAGTGGAAGACCATCATCCAGGATTACATCCGCTCACCGCACGCCGAGAGCATGAGGAAGAGGAACCAGGTAGTGTTCAGCATGTTGGATTCGGAGGCCGAATACGTGCAGCAGCTGCACATCCTGGTCAACAACTTTCTGAGGCCGCTCCGCATGGCTGCCAGCTCCAAGAAGCCGCCCATCACCCATGACGACGTCAGCAGTATATTCCTGAACAGGTTGGAATATTTGCTGGAATGTCATTCCAATGGTGGCTCAACATTTTTGTCCATAATTGTGCTTTCATCACAAAAGTATTAGGACACTTGTTGACATAACCTTGACTGCAATTGCATGCATCCAACTCTGTGTGATCCATTTTTTAAAACAAATCTAACTGTATTATACAGCAGGGGTTCTTAACCTTTTTTCCCCCACTAAGGGCCCCGCTCAAATATTAACACTGAGTTAGTCATTTTACTCTTAATTTTAATCTTATTCAATAGTTATTATATCTAACCTACTTACACTTTAAAATCTTAATAAATGATATGAAAGTATGTGTTAATCCCAAAGATTATTATTTATTTAACACAAAAATGTATTACATAACAAGGGACTCATAAATAAATGACGAAAAATACATTTACATACAATTGCACTGTGCTAAAATAAATAAAATAATCAATAGTACAAATATGATACAATACAATAATACAAAAAAAAATCTTAATTAAACTTTTAATAAAATTAACGTGTAAATGAAAATACAGCTTTATCACTTTAGTCATACTTTTTGTGCTTGAGTAACTTTTTTATGACTTCTTCTGTTTGTCATTACTGCCACAAGTGCTGTAATTACAATTGAGTACCACTGCGGCCCATACAGACCACAGTAGAGAAAGAGACATTTTTTGTCGGCCATCTAGGGGGCGCATGCGGTTTAGAAACACTGCTATACAGTATTCTGTAGCATCCTTTGAAGACCCTTGCTTAAGGGGATTCAACAGCAGGTCTATGGGTTAGTAACATAGTCACTTTAGTAATCATTTTTGTGCTTGAAAAACTTTTTTAGGACTTTAGCTACAGACTTCTTCTGTTTGTCACTACTGCCACAAGTGGTGTAAGAGTGTATTACAATTGAGTACTGCTGCAGCCCATACGGACCACAGTTGAGAAAGAGACTGTTATACAGCATTCTGTGAGGCGACGCTCAGTGTGGCATCCTTTGAAGACCCTTGCTTAAAGGCCTACTGAAACCCACTACTACCGACCACGCAGTCTGGTAGTTTATATATCAATGATGAAATCTTAACATTGCAACACAGCTTACTAAAGTGCAATTTTAAATTTCGCGCGAAATATCCTGCTGAAAACGTCTCGGTATGATGACATCAGCGCGTGACGTCACGGATTGTGGAGGACATTTTGGGACAGCATGGTGGCCAGCTATTAAGTCTTCTGTTTTCATCGCAAAATTCCACAGTAATTCACCAACACATCTGTGTTGGTGAATCTTTTGCAATTTGTTCAATGAACAATGGAGACAGCAAAGAAGAAAGCTGTAGGTGGGAAGCGGTGTATTGCGGCCGACTGCAGCAACACAAACACAGCCGGTGTTTCATTGTTT
Source organism: Nerophis lumbriciformis (assembly GCF_033978685.3). Lineage (NCBI taxonomy): Eukaryota > Metazoa > Chordata > Actinopteri > Syngnathiformes > Syngnathidae > Nerophis > Nerophis lumbriciformis. The sequence continues at coordinate 2,189,454 of NC_084576.2, forward strand.
AAATTCCCGGAAGATGACAGTCAAGCTTTACCATTGGCCTGTGGAGAACTGGGACAACAGAAACTCTTACCAGGAGGACTTTGAGTTGGATATGCAGACACGGTACCGTGAGTACGCATGCAGCTGCGGCTTCCAAACATTTGATCGCTTGCCCGTACGTGCGTGCCGCTATGTGCATGTCACGTACGTAACTTTGGGGACTTTGGGGAAATATATGTGCTGTATGAACTTTGGGGAGGTGAACGGTACTTTGGGCTGTGGGATTGAGTGTGTTGTGCAGGTGTTTGAGTTGTTTTGGCGGGTTATATGGACGGGGGGGGGGGGGGGTGTTTGTTATGCGGGATTAATTTGTGGCACATTAAATATAAGCCTGGTTGTGTTGTGGCTAATAGAGTATATATATGCCTTGTGTTTATTTACCGTTTTAGTCATTCCCAGCTGAATATCAGGTCCCACCCGCCTCTCACAGCATCTTCCCTATCTGAATCGCTCCCACTGCCCTCTAGTCCTTCACTCTCACTTTCCTCATCCACGAATCTTTCATCCTCGTTCAAATTAATGGGGAAATCGTCGCTTTCTCGGTCCGAATCGCTCTCGCTGCTGGTGGCCATGATTGTAAACAATGTGCAGATGTGAGGAGCTCCACAACCTGTGACGTCACGCTACTCGTCTGCTACTTCCGGTACAGGCAAGGCTTTTTTATCAGCGACCAAAAGTTGCGAACTTTATCGTCGATGTTCTCTACTAAATCCTTTCAGCAAAAATATGGCAAAATCGCGAAATGATCAAGTATGACACAAAGAATGGACCTGCTATCCCCGTTTGAATAAGAAAATCGCATTTCAGTAGGCCTTTAAGGGGATTAGACAGCAGGTCTATGGGTTAGTAACATAGTCTAATCATTTGCCAGTGGAGGCTAATTATGGGCTACATTAGTGGAGATGGACCAATTTTTGTGACGGTGTGCTGTTTTCCTTCCTTGATATATACAAACTGTGTCATATCAAGTTTTTATATTCCCTCTGAAAAACATTGGACGCTGAGACTGCACACTAATATGCATGCACCCTTATTGGCCTAATAGAAATCCACCCACGCCCTCGTCGGAGCACATTCACGCTCTCCTTTAGCGCTCGCATTCAGTACAACTTCGCTGGATGTCGGCGACATGACTAACTCGTAATTTTGCTCATTTTCTGTCCCCCATTTATGTGCAGTGAAACTATCATGTTTCTGCATCAGATCTTCTACCAGGGTTTAAAAGCCAGAATAGCCAGCTGGCCAACGTTGGTACTGGGTAAGAAGAACGCTTCATTGCAATCAGAACCTGTGAGATATCACGGGTTACGTTACAACGGGATGTTTTTGTGCAGCCGATCTGTTCGACATCCTGCTCCCCATGCTGAACATCTACCAGGAGTTTGTGAGGAACCATCAGTACAGCCTGCAGATCCTGGCCCACTGCAAGCAGAACCGAGACTTCGACAAGCTGCTGAAGCAGTACGAGGCCAAGCCGGACTGTGAGGAGAGAACTCTGGAGACCTTCCTCACCTATCCCATGTTTCAGGTGAGCTCCACGGCATCTCCGTGATGACAGTTTGTTGCCCGCAATTGGAATTGTATCTATAGAGCAATGTCGAGCAGGGACGTACAGTCATAGGTCAGCAGGTTTGGCAGACCTCATTTGTTTTGCTGAAAAGTAAAACAAATAACTGATTAAATAATTATTGATATTTGTTCAATATACTGTTTAATAAATGAATAATTATAATAGTTTTTTGAAATGTTCATGATCATATAGAGAACAGAAAGCTGATATGAAGCTGCCATTACAGAACTTCCTGTCTGCTGACCAGATGATGTCCTTAGTGCACTGAATGTACGCATCATAGAACCCAGACAAGGCAGTGCTGAATATTTGTATTATCATCGAGGGCCTGATCTACTAAAGGTCTGCTGGTATTAAAACAGGTGCAAAGTTGATACACACTAAATCTATTACGCTTGTGCGTTTAAAGGGAAACTGCATTTTTTGGAATTGTGCCTATCGTTCACAATCCTTATGAGAGACAAGAAGACAAATGGGGTTTTTTTGCATTCAAATTTGTAATAATTGGCTCATTCTAGGTGGCTAGCATTGCAGCTAATGGGATAGATCAATTCTGTCTTCACTTTGAAAATGCATCTAAAAAATGCCAACAATACTTCATTCACGTTCTGTAACCTGTATAATAAACAAGCTGTAGCAACATTGTTATTGTAAGAGCAAACACTGAGGAACTCCTTTTCTAGCGTACTAACACATCGTTTTGCGATGATATGCTACGTCATTAGTTGTAAGCTAGCTACGGCAAGAGGTAAGCTACCTTCTGCGTCAACAGCTGAATGGCTTTTGAGTTTCTAATGCACAACACAATGAGATAGTCTGTGCTGACTGAAAAACATGAACAGTATGAGCCCATATTTCATATTTTGTTTGTACACAGTTAGCTAGACAACATATGTACTGTGACTTACTCGATAGACAGTTGTCCGTTTGGTCAAACTGGCCAGGGAAGTTGTTTTCAGTTCATTTTGGGTAAGGACGCCATTTCTGTCGGCATAGGTTGGCTCCAAGATCCACATTTACACACTGTCAAGTCACGCCAACCTCACTCTCTCGGCTTCCGTCTGCTCCAACATTACCCTCTCTGTTTGTGCTTCCTTCTATAAGCAGTAGTTCATCCTCCCTATATTCAACTTCAAAAATATATGGTTGTGACTCATTTGTCCAAAAAATAGTCGTCTTTGTTGTCTATTACCAAGGCTACCATGATTACAACACACTTGTGTTTGTTTCCGGAAGTAGGAACATACATTTGTTGCCAGAAGTCGGAAGTGGGTTGCTATGAAAACGGAAATAAATGCGCTGAGGAAATAAATTGACCAAAATATGGTAAATGTTGAACATATTACATGTTGTTATGAAGGTGTCTGTTACTACATTTTATGTATACACTTGCAGTGTATATATTGTACATACTACATATTGTTATGAAGGTGTCTGTTACTACATTATATATATACTTGCAGTGTGTATATTGTACATACTACATATTGTTATGAAGGTGTCTGTTACTACATTATATATATACTTGCAGTGTGTATATAGTACATATTACATATTGTTATGAAGGTGTCTGTTACTACATTATATATATACTTGCAGTGTGTATATTGTACATATTACATATTGTTATGAAGGTGTCTGTTAATACATTATTTATATATACTTGCAGTGTGTATATAGTACATATTACATATTGTTATGAAGGTGTCTGTTAATACATTATATATATATATACTTGCAGTGTGTATATAGTACATATTACATATTGTTATGAAGGTGTCTGTTACTACATTATATATATACTTGCAGTGTGTATATAGTACATATTACATATTGTTATGAAGGTGTCTGTTACTACATTATACAGTATATATACTTGCAGTGTGTATGTAGTACATATTACATATTGTTATGAAGGTGTCTGTTAATACATTATATATATATACTTGCAGTGTGTGTATTGTACATATTACATATTGTTATGAAGGTGTCTGTTACTACATTTTATATATATACTTGCAGTGTGTATATACGGTAGTACATACTACATATTGTTATGAAGGTGTCTGTTACTACATTATATATATACTTGCAGTGTGTATATTGTACATATTAAATATTGTTATGAAGGTGTCTGTTACTACATTATATATATATATACTTGCAGTGTGTATATAGTACATATTACATAGTGTTATGAAGGTGCCTGTTACTACATTATATATATACTTGCAGTGTGTATATTGTACATATTACATATTGTTATGAAGGTGTCTGTTACTACATTGTATATATAGTTGCAGTGTGTATGTAGTACATATTACATATTGTTATGAAGGTGTCTGTTACTACATTATATATATACTTGCAATGTGTATGCAAAACGTTGATGGAGGGTTTTGAAGTTGTTTTCGAGGGCTTTGAACGCTACAAGGGTGATTCCAATTAGTTACATTGTTTAGGCATTTTTTATTGTCTTTAAAATTAGAAATTAAAAAAAAACTTGTGCTCTCTTGTCTCTCATAATGACTGTGAACGATAGGCAACATTCCAAAAAATGTGCAATCCTCCTTTAAGGGAACAAAATAAGGAGCGCAATTCTGTCTTCACGACTGTGCAGAATATATACTGAACGCCCACATACGGGTGGGAGAAATTGCAAATATAATTATTCAGCACACTCAGTGTGATTTATCAAGACTAAAATTGTACTGCAGGACCCTCTCCCATGAGCCCACCTTCAGTGTGCTAAAACAAACTTGGTTCCATTGTAGTTGCACTGGAGGACTGCTTCTAAAATGCCCATAAAAAGTGGTGCACGTCTGCTGCAAGTTTCAAAAGCAAAAGGCCACAGGTAGAAAAGCATGATAACATGAATGTGCAGTAAATAAGTGTCTCCATGGTGAAAGCTGCGTAGTAGACACACAAACCTCATTCAAATACGGCGGTCTGCACAAGTTATCAATTGTACAAGCGGTCTAAGTAGATCACATGCAACACGCCCACTAATAGTACACGCTATTTTATTGTTTGCACACACTGTTTAGCGTGTGGTATTTGGATCTTAGTCGATCAGGCCCTTAGTGCGTAAGCGGGTATTTCCTGTCCACTTTAATGCGCAAGCCAGTCAGCACTCAGCGCTGCTGAGGGCGTGGCTGTTTCTGTTGTTCAGTGTGTTAACATCACTTTTCCAGAAACATTTTTACACCATGACTTTCCACACTGAACAATCTACACCATGGGAAATGTATTTAATGCAAGTGTGGCATTATTATTCTTGCTAATAGGACCTTAAATACAGAAACATCATACTGTACCACTGACTCAGTGGCCACAGACACTGAGTCAGTATGAATTAGGGTGGTGCATTTGAGCGAATATGGCCAGGCGATCTCCTAAATTATTGGCCAAAAGTCCCACACGTGACGACAGGGCGCCATGTTCGGTCCAAACTTTGAAATTGAGTTGGCCATACTCTCTCTATACACGGCTCTGAGCAGGGGCTTGTTGCTTGCCATACCATATTTTTCCACAGAGGAAGCCAGCGGCTTTTGTTTTAAATACCTATAGTACAGGTCAAAAATGTGGACACACCTTCTCTTCATTCAATGCATTTTCTTTATTTTCATGACTATTTACATTGTAGATTGTCACTGAAGGCATCAAAACTATGAATGAACACATGTGGAGTTATGTACTTAACAAAATAAGGTGAAATAACTGAAAACATGTTTTGTATTCGAGTTTCTTCAAAATAGCCACCCTTTGCTCAGATTACTGCTTTGCACACTCTTGGCATTCTCTCGATGAGCTTCAAGCACACCTGTGAAGTGAAAACCATATCAGGTGACTACCTCTTGAAGCTCATCGAGAGAATACCAAAAATGTACAAAAAAGTAATCAGAGCAAAGGGTGGCTATTTTGAAGAAACTAGAATATAAAACATGTCATGAAAGTAAAGAAAACACATTGAATGAGAAGGTGTGTCCAAACGTTTGGCCTGTACTGTCTGTGTATATATATATATATATATATATATATATATATATATATATATATATATATATATATATATATATATATATATATATATATATATTTTTATATATATATATATATATATATATACTGTATATATATATATATATATATATATATATATATATATATATATATATATATATATATATATATATATGTGTGGGAAAAAAATCACAAGACTATTTCATCTCTACAGGCCTGTTTCATGAGGGGGGGTACCCTCAATCGTCAGGAGATTTTAATGGGAGCATTCGCATACCATGGTTTATATAGGGCACAGAGTGGGTGGGTACAGGCTGGCCTAGGGGCGTGGTGATTGGTTCATGTGTTACCTAGGAGGTGTTTCCGTCTATGGCGGCATGTTGTTACAATTTCGCTGCGCTTGTTGAGGGATGACAGGTCTGGACGGTAAATAATAAACAGTTTCTTTTTCAAGCATAGGTTGCATCTTTTATTACCACTATTGTAAGGTGTGCTGGATGCAAGAATTTGCCATGTTATTGAATATTCAACATTATTGTCTTTGAGGTCCCAAATGTGTTTGCTGAGTTCTGTGGTATTTCGCAGGTTTTTGTTCCTGAAAGAAGCCTTGTGATTGTTCCATCTGGTTTTGAATTCTCCCTCGGTTAATCCTACATATGTGTCGGATGTGTTAATGTCCTTGCGTATTACCTTAGATTGGTAGACAACTGATGTTTGTAAGCATCCCCCGTTGAGAGGGCAATCAGGTTTCTTTCGACAGTTACATCCTTTGTTGGTTTTGGAGTCGCTCTGTCTGGGGGCCGACGGCTCATTTGCAATTGTTTTGTTGTGGTTTGAGATGATTTGTCGTATATTGTTCATGCAGCTGTAGCTCAATTTAATGTTGTTCTTGTTGAATACTTTTCTTAGGATGTTGTCTTTGGGAAAGTGTTTGTCAATCAGATTGAGGAATTTGTGTCCAATGTTCGTTGAGACGTTTTTGCTGTATGGGGGGTTGTACCAGATGATGTCGTTTCGTTTTCTGTTCTTTTTTGGCTGGTTTCCTGGCGTGGGTTCATAGGTGAGGGTGAAATTGTATCCGCTTTCATCAAGGGCTTTTTGGTACGGGGGGGGTTGTATATATATATATATATATATATATATATATATATATATATATATTTACAAAAACAAAATACAATTAAGAAATTTAAATGCTTTGCTGAATGAATGAATGTAATGCCCATGATGGAATATACAGGCCCAAAGACGGAAGGTGAACAGACTTTTATGATTAAAGTACATGCTTAAGAGCCTTTCCTGTAGGATATGTGCGTGTACTTCATATACAAATAAAAGGTAAGATCTCAAATGATTTTTAATTCGGGCTCGGTGGGTAGAGCATCCGTGCCAGCAACCTGAGGGTTCCTGGTTCGCTCCCCGCCTTCCGCCATCCTTGTCACGTCTGTTGTGTCCTTGAGCAAGACACTTCACCCTTGCTCCTGATGGGTCGTGGTTAGGGCCTTGCATGGCAGCTCCCGCCATCAGTGTGTGAATGTGTGTGTGAATGGGTGAATGTGGAAATAGTGTCAAAGCGCTTTGAGTACCTTGAAGGTAGAAAAGTGCTATACGAGTATAACCCATTTGCCATTCATAAAAGTAAATACATGTGACGAAGATGCATTTTTAGTAATAGATAGCAAAAAAATGTGCTGCTGCAGTGTTTATGGATTTAACAAAAGCATCATAATCAATTAATCATAATATCTTAATAAACAAATTAGAACGGTATGGCATAAGAGTGTTGGTCTTGAACTGGGTTAGAAGCTACTTAACCAACAGTAAGGAATATGTGAAGATAGGAGAACACACTTCTACAGAGCTGAAAATATCTTGTGGCATACCTCAGGGATCTATACCGGGACCAAAATTGTTAAATTTTTATATAAACAACATTTGTAAACTTACAAATGACTTAAAGTTAGTATTATTTGCAGATGATACAACTGTGTTTTGTTCAGGAGAGAACATACAGACGCTAATACAAATAATAACAGAAGAAATGAACAAATTAAAAAGATGGTTTGACAAAAAGAGACTATCTTTTGAATCTCAGTAAAACTATAATAATGATATTCAGTAACAGTAGAAGAAAAAGTCAAACACAATTACAAATAGACGGAGTAGATATCGAAAGGGTGAAAGAAAACACATTTTTGGGTGTTTTAATAGAACTAGAACTGGAACTGGAAATCTCATGTAAAAAATATACAACATAAAGTAGCAAGAAACACGTCAATAACGAATAAAGCAAAATATGTTCTGGATCAAAAATAATGTCATATTCTCTACTGCTTGCTAGTGTTACCATATCTGAGTTATTGTGTAGAAATATGGGGAAACAACTACAAATGTGTGCTTCATTCACTAACTGTGTTATAAAAAAGACCAATTAGAATAATACATAATGTTGGATATAGAAAACATACAAACACTTTATTTATTGAATCACTAATATTGTGCACTTGCCAACAGCTAAAATGATGTACAAATTAAACTATAATCTGCTACACAAGAACGTACAACAATTCTTCTCAATAAAAGAGGAGAAATATAACCTTAGACGAAAATGTAATTTAAAACATTTGTATGCACGTACAACACTTAAAACCTCTAACACATTAGGATGTGGGATTAAATTATGGAATGGATTAAGCAAAGAAATTAAACAAAGCTCTAGTGCAGGGGTGTCAAACTCAAATACAGAGTGGGCCAAAATGTAAAACTGAACAAAGCCGCGGGCCAAGGTTGAACAAATGAACCTTTTAATAGGGACCCAAACAAGTTTTGCATTGAATATTGAACAAGCAAGGCTTGTATAACTTTATAATGACATGCAAAATCGAGTTTCAAATAATAATAATAATAATTAAAAAATATCAATGGCATATCAAATACAATTTAAATAAAAATTAAATGCCTCTTTTCTATTTGCAACCTTCTGAGGTAAATATCAACATTAACTTTTTCCACAGGCTAATACATTTGAAAATATAATAACAATGAATAAACCAACCATTCAGGACTTTAAATTGCTCAGTTTGCAACACACTGATCTAATCTGATGTGCCCAAGCCAGATACCTGTCATCTTTTCTTGGATGCTAGTTCATTAATGTCGGGGCTCAGGCTTTGAGCTGAGGCAACCTTCATTATCGAAAGAAGGTGTTCATCAAATCAAATCAAATCAAATCAACTTTATTTATAGAGCACATTTAAAATTTACCACAGGGGTAGCCAAAGTGCTGTACAATGAGCAGGTTAAAAGATAAAACGAGTACCGAGCAAACACAACACAACACAAACAGAACACGATAAAAAATAAATAATTAAAATAGAATTAATAAAAACATAAAAACAGGATCACAGCAGGTGTATTATGGGGCGCCATTGCAGGATGGATATCGCTCAGTGTTAAAAGCCATGGAATAAAAGTATGTTTTTAAGAGAGATTTAAAAACAGGAAGAGAGGAGGCTTGTCTAACACTCAGGGGTAGGTCGTTCCAGAGCTTGGGAGCAGCAACGGCGAAAGCTCTGTCACCTCTAAGCTTCAGCCTTGTGTCAGGGACCGTCAACAGCAGCTGATCGGCTGATCTTAAGGATCGGGTGGGGCAGTAAGGCTGAAGGAGGTCGGAGAGATAGGTTGGCGCGAGGTTGTTTAGACATTTAAAAACAAATAAAAGGAGTTTAAAATGTATTCGTTCATCAGTCATTATATCTCGTAGTCCACCCGGACCACAGTCCTGGGGGCGTGCCTTAAATACACTGCCTTTAACGTCCTCTACGAGCTGTCGTCACGTCCATTTTTCATCCATTCTAACAACGTGCCGGCCCAGTCACAAGATATGTGCGGCTTCTGTACGCACACACACGTGAATGCAACGCAAACTTGATCTATAGCGATACAGGTTACACTGAGGGTGGCCGTATAAACAACTTTAACACTGTTAGAAATATACGCCACACTGTGAACCCACACCAAACAAGAGTGACAAACAACCCTTTGCAGCACTAACTCTCCCGGGACGCTACAAAATACACCCCCGCTGACTGGGCCAGCACTCGTTGGACTGGATGAAAAGCGGACGTGATGATTTTCGGGGGGGGCACTGAAATTTGGGAGTCTCCCGGGAGGGTTGTCAAGTATGAGAATTAACGGTGAATGCGGTGTTACCGCGGCACTGCCGCTGTATATAATCGGCGAGCCAGCTCTAGTGTTAATTTGATATCGCCTCAAGGGCCAAGTGAAATTACACGGCGGGCCAAATTTGCCCCGCGGGCCAGAGTTTGACACCCATGCTCCAGTGTAATTCAGTTTAAGAGACTGTTCAAAGTACAAGTTTTCACAAAGTACAAAAAACATCTTGAACCTCTTTTTTTTTTTAAATGATATAATGATCATTTATGTATTTAATATATGTTTACCGTATTTTTCGGAGTATAAGTCGCACCGGAGTATAAGTCGCACCTGCCGAAAATGCATAATAAAAAAGGAAAAAAACATACATAAGTCGCACTGGAGCCCGGCCAAACTATGAAAAAATCTGCGATTTATAGTCTGAAAAATACGGTAATTATTTATTATTGTGGTTGAGTATATGTATTTATTTATTATGTATTTATTCCGCCCGGAGTTCCTTAAGGCTCTGGATGCTGTAGGGCTGTCTTGGTTGACAAGACTCTGCAGCATCGCGTGGACATCGGGGGCAGTACCTCTGGATTGGCAGACCGGGGTGGTGGTTCCACTCTTTAAAAAGGGGAACCGGAGGGTGTGTTCTAACTATCGTGGGATCACACTCCTCAGCCTTCCCGGTAAGGTCTATTCAGGTGTACTGGAGAGGAGGCTACGCCGGATAGTCAAACCTCGGATTCAGGAGGAACAGTGTGGTTTTCGTCCTGGTCGTGGAACTGTGGACCAGCTCTATACTCTCGGCAGGGTCCTTGAGGGTGCATGGGAGTTTGCCCAACCAGTCTACATGTGCTTTGTGGACTTGGAGAAGGCATTCGACCGTGTCCCTCGGGAAGTCCTGTGGGGAGTGCTCAGAGAGTATGGGGTTTCGGACTGTCTGATTGTGGCGGTCCGCTCCCTGTATGATCAGTGTCAGAGCTTGGTTCGCATTGCCGGCAGTAAGTCGGACACGTTTCCGGTGAGGGTTGGACTCCGCCAAGGCTGCCCTTTGTCACCGATTCTGTTCATAACTTTTATGGACAGAATTTCTAGGCGCAGTCAAGGCGTTGAGGGGATCCGGTTTGGTGGCTGCAGGATTAGGTCTCTGCTTTTTGCAGATGATTTGGTCCTGATGGCTTCATCTGGCCAGGATCTTCAGCTCTCACTGGATCGGTTCGCAGCCGAGTGTGAAGCGACTGGGATGAGAATCAGCACCTCCAAGTCCGAGTCCATGGTTCTCGCCCGGAAAAGGGTGGAGTGCCATCTCCGGGTTGGGGAGGAGATCTTGCCCCAAGTGGAGGAGTTCAAGTACCTCGGAGTCTTGTTCACGAGTGAGGGAAGAGTGGATCGTGAGATCGACAGGCGGATCGGTGCGGCGTCTTCAGTAATGCGGACGCTGTATCGATCCGTTGTGGTGAAGAAGGAGCTGAGCCGGAAGGCAAAGCTCTCAATTTACCGGTCGATCTACGTTCCCATCCTCACCTATGGTCATGAGCTTTGGGTTATGACCGAAAGGACAAGATCACGGGTACAAGCGGCCGAAATGAGTTTCCTCCGCCGGGTGGCGGGGCTCTCCCTTAGAGATAGGGTGAGAAGCTCTGTCATCCGGGGGGAGCTCAAAGTAAAGCCGCTGCTCCTCCACATCGAGAGGAGCCAGATGAGGTGGTTCGGGCATCTGGTCAGGATGCCACCCGAGCGCCTCCCTAAGGAGGTGTTTAGGGCATGTCCGACCGGTAGGAGGCCGCGAGGAAGACCCAGGACACGTTGGGAAGACTATGTCTCCCGGCTGGCCTGGGAACGCCTCGGGATCCCCCGGGAGGAGCTGGACGAAGTGGCTGGGGAGAGGGAAGTCTGGGCTTCCCTGCTTAGGCTGCTGCCCCCGCGACCCGACCTCGGATAAGCGGAAGAAGATGGATGGATGGATGGATGTATTTATTCACTGTTCTGTTACAGACATGTAACAAAGGATATGAAATGGGGTATAGGCTTAAATAAGCTCTGCTTCTTCCTACTCCTTTTCAAATGTGCTGTAACAGGAAATGTGTGATGCATTACATTGTAACATGTTCCACATAAATTGAATGGAACTGAACTGAACTATTTGATCATTTATGAATTTATATTATTCGTTTTCTTGGTATCCTCTTCAACACCACCCTGTAATAACATTGATGAAATATTGTGAAATTAAATTAAAACCTCACCTGCCTTGAAATTCACCTCACTAATGGTAGTGTACATAAAAAAAAAAACAATATTCCAAGGATCATTTTTTGCTCTGCTTCAAACATATATGCAATGATTAAAACACCATTTTGTTTTATTTCTTTAATTGGTTTGAAAGACCAGACTTTGGTGGAGTTGCAGCAGCTCGACAAAAGTAGGGGAAAATCATTTATTTTTACAAACATACAACATGAAGCTTGTCCTGTAAGAGAGGAGACAGTCTGGACCGACTTTCAATTCCCCAAAAAGCCTTGCCATGCATTTTTAAACTCCTGCTAACATTTAGTAGGGCCCTTAAATGTTACATTGGGTTAAAAATAGCGAGCCGTTTAAGTGTGAATGTTGACGGAGGGAGTAGTGGAGGCCCCAGTGTGTCAGGAAAGACACACGAGTGTAATTGGACCATGAATGCAGACACATCGGAGGCGACACTCCTTTTTGTGCTGTATTGTGGCATCACTAATCAACAACCTAAACAGCAAGATGTCTGTTTTAGTCCCCCCGTGGTGTACTTCATCCCTGTAAAAAGCTGCAGTTGTTTTTTTTTGGGGGGGGGGGGGGGGGGGGGGTGAGCTCAAGCTTTAATAACGGCTCCTTTCTGGCAAGACATGCACTTTCCTTGACAGTCCAGCCTGCTGGGGCTTCTGCTGCAGACTGTGCTGCTCTAATAATACATTTTTTTGCTGATGAGCGAGATTGCGCTCACCTCTGATCTGCTTCTTATTAGCACGTTCGCATATACAGTACGTGTGTGTGTGTGTGTGTGTGTGTGTGTGTGTGTGTGTGTGTGTGTGTGTGTGTGTGTGTGTGTGTGTGTGTGTGTGTGTGTGTGTGTGTGTGTGTGTGTGTGTGTATTCCACTGTGTGCATAGTGCCACGTTTACACGTTATCTTTAAAGGCCTACTGAAATGCGATTTTCTTATTGAAAAGGGGTAAAGCAGGTCCATTCTATGTGTCATACTTGATCATTTCGCGATATTGCCATATTTTTGCAGAAAGGATTTAGTAGAGAACATCGACGATAAAGTTCGCAACTTTTGGTCGCTGATAAAAAAGCCTTGCCTCTACCGGAAGTAGCAGACGAGTAGCGTGACGTCACAGGTTGTGGAGCTCCTCACATCCGCACATTGTTTACAATCATGGCCACCAGCAGCGAGAGCGATTCGGACCGAGAAAGCGACGATTTCCCCATTAATTTGAGTGAGGATGAAAGATTTGTGGATGAGGAAAGTGAGAGTGAAGGACTAGAGGGCAGTGGGAGCGATTCAGATAGGGAAGATGCTGTGAGAGGCGGGTGGGACCTGATATTCAGCTGGGAATGACTAAAACAGTAAATAAACACAAGACATACAGGTAAAAGCCAGTAAATTAGAATATTTTGAAAAACTTGATTTATTTCAGTAATTGCATTCAAAAGGTGTAACTTGTACATTATATTTATTCATTGCACACAGACTGATGCATTCAAATGTTTATTTCATTAAATTTTGATGATTTGAAGTGGCAACAAATGAAAATCCAAAATTCCGTGTGTCACAAAATTAGAATATTACTTAAGGCTAATACAAAAAAGGGATTTTTAGAAATGTTGGCCAACTGAAAAGTATGAAAATGAAAAATATGAGCATGTACAATACTCAATACTTGGTTGGAGCTCCTTTTGCCTCAATTACTGCGTTAATGCGGCGTGGCATGGAGTCGATGAGTTTCTGGCACTGCTCAGGTGTTATGAGAGCCCAGGTTGCTCTGATAGTGGCCTTCAACTCTTCTGCGTTTTTGGGTCTGGCATTCTGCATCTTCCTTTTCACAATACTCCACAGATTTTCTATGGGGCTAAGGTCAGGGGAGTTGGCGGGCCAATTTAGAACAGAAATACCATGGTCCGTAAACCAGGCACGGGTAGATTTTGCGCTGTGTGCAGGCGCCAAGTCCTGTTGGAACTTGAAATCTCCATCTCCATAGAGCAGGTCAGCAGCAGGAAGCATGAAGTGCTCTAAAACTTGCTGGTAGACGGCTGCGTTGACCCTGGATCTCAGGAAACAGAGTGGACCGACACCAGCAGATGACATGGCACCCCAAACCATCACCCAACCATGCAAATTTTGCATTTCCTTTGGAAATCGAGGTCCCAGAGTCTGGAGGAAGACAGGAGAGGCACAGGATCCACGTTGCCTGAAGTCTAGTGTAAAGTTTCCACCATCAGTGATGGTTTGGGGTGCCATGTCATCTGCTGGTGTCGGTCCACTCTGTTTCCTGAGATCCAGGGTCAACGCAGCCGTCTACCAGCAAGTTTTAGAGCACTTCATGCTTTCTGCTGCTGACCTGCTCTATGGAGATGGAGATTTCAAGTTCCAACAGGACTTGGCGCCTGCACACAGCGCAAAATCTATCCGTGCCTGGTTTACGGACCATGGTATTTCTGTTCTAAATTGGCCCGCCAACTCCCCTGACCTTAGCCCCATAGAAAATCTATATACAGGCTTTTACCTGTATATATACTCTATTAGCCACAACACAGCCAGGCTTATATTTAATATGCCACAAATTAATCCTGCATAACAAACACCTCCCCCCTCCCGTCCATATAACCCGCCAATACAACTCAAACACCTGCACAACACACTCAATCCCACAGCCCAAAGTACCGTTCACCTCCCCAAAGTTCATACAGCACATACAGTATATTTCCCCAAAGTCCCCAAAGTTGCATGCACATAGCGGCACGCACGTACGGGCAAGCGATCAAATGTTTGGAAGCCGCAGCTGCATGCGTACTCACGGTACCGTGTCTGCGTATCCAACTCAAAGTCCTCCTGGTAAGAGTCTCTGTTGTCCCAGTTCTCCACAGGCCAATGGTAAAGCTTGACTGTCATCTTCCGGGAATGTAAACAATGAAACACCGGCTGTGTTATCCGGCACAACACTACATTCTATGGCGGGGGTGCGTTATCCGGCACAACACCTGCCGCAATACACCGCTTCCCACCTACAGCTTTCTTCTTTGCTGTCTCCATTGTTCATTGAACAAATTGCAAAAGATTCACCAACACAGATGTCCAGAATACTGTGGAATTTTGCGATGAAAACAAGGGACTTAATAGCTGGCCACCATGCTGTCCCAAAATGTCCTCTACAATCCGTGACGTCACGCGCTGACGTCATCATACCGAGACGTTTTCAGCAGGATATTCCGCGCAAAATTTAAAATTGCACTTTAGTAAGCTAACCCGGCCGTATTGGCATGTGTTGCAATGTTAAGATTTCATCATTGATATATAAACTATCAGACTGTGTGGTTGGTAGTAGTGGGTTTCAGTAGGCTTTTAATAATGTAGCTACCCCCCTAATTGTTGTTGTTTTCTGCAGATACCCCGCTACATCCTTACGCTTCATGAGCTTCTGGCCCACACGCCCCATGAACACATAGAGAGGAACAGTCTGGACTACGCCAAATCCAAGCTGGAGGAGCTTTCAAGGTAAATAAAAATGAAGAGTTGCACAATCCAAATCCTGCAAGACCTTAGTCAAGATGGACAGAACCTTTGAGACAACTCCTAATCAGCCCTATTGGGGACAGGGCACCGTGGTTGGATACCTGAGTGGCCTCGGCCATCGGCAAAAGCGGCTTTCTCGGTGGCCTGAATTGTTGTTGCAAATGTACCCCAAAGAGATTGGGTGTTGTTCCACTGCATTCACCTGGTCACTGATATAATCCAGGGAAAAATAGACTCTCAGGGCTCCCCAAACAGACTTAGCCAAAAAAGTTTTCCGCCTAGAGGTGCACGGTTCCCCCAAAAATAACTTATTCCTAAAGGTCCTGGTGCCCCATAAGGTCAGAAATGTGTGGGTTACTGCCTTTTTTTTGTGGTATATTATTGACGTTAGGGCAGCACGGTGGGACATGGGGTCAGTGCGTGTGCCTCAAAATACGAAGGTCCTGGGTTTGATCCTGGGCTCGGGATCTTTCTGTGTGGAGTTTGCATGTTCTCCCCGTGACTGCGTGGGTTCCGTCCGGGTACTCCGGCTTCCTCCCACCTCCAAAGACATGCACCTGGGGATAGGTTGATTGGCAACACTAAATTGGCCCTAGTGTGTGATTGTTGTCCATCAGTGTTGGCCCTTTGATGAGGTGGCGACTTGTCCAGGGTGTACCCCGACTACCGCCTGAATGCAGCTGAGATAGGCTCCCGAAAGAGACAAGCGGTAGAAAATGGATAGATGGATTTCTGACGTTTTAGGATACCTCTAAGTGAAAATGGGAGCAATTTGGACATGTTGGTACCTTGCCTGAATATTAAGATTTGGGTTGATGATAAAATTTGTATAACTTTCCCCAGTGTGCTTTAGAGAGATTTCAAAAAAATAACAGTGCAGTGGAACCTCGATTTACGAACTTATTTGGTTCTTGAACAGGGTTCGTAAATAAAAAAGTTTATATACGAAAGCAAATTTCTCCATACAATGTAAATGTGAATAATTGGTTCCAGCTTTAACAAAAGTCCATATTTTAGTAAAAGTTTGTACACCCATCCATCCAATTTCTAGTGCTTGTCCCTTTTGGGGTTGCGGGGGGTGCTGGAGCCTATCTCAGCTGCATTCGGGCGGAAGGCGGGGTACACCCTGGACAAGTCTCCACCTCATCACAGGGCCAACACAAATAGACAGACAACATTCACACTCACATTCATAAACTAGGGCCAATTTAGTGTTGCCAATCAACCTATCTGCGGGTGCACGTCTTTGGAGGTGGGAGGAAGCCGGAGTACCCGGAGGGAACCCACGCAGTCACAGGGAGAACATGCAAACTCCACACAGAAAGATCCCGAGCCCGGGATTGAACTCAGGTCTACTCAGGACCTTCGTATTGTGAGGCACATGAACTAACCCCTGTTCCACCGTGCTGCCGAGTTTGTACACTTTGAACACAATATAAAGTGCTGTACAGAACTGTATAGCAAACAAACATAACAAAGGGGTTACACTATTTATTAAAAATGACAACAACAAAACAAAAAATAGCTGTACCGTCCTCCTCATAATCAGCCGCCCTGCTGACACACACACAAACTGTCACTAGCCATGTGGTGCACTCACAGTTGGAAGTCACAAAACTCCTTGACAGGACACTACAATGATTAAGAAAATAAAATAAATTTGCTTTACTTTGTTGGTTAATCTTGTTGTGCAGTGGAAAGAAAGGAGGTGAGGTTGGAGTCAGTGTCGACAACACTGTGGATGTTTCCTGGATGTTTCAAACCACACATCCCATATCCATTTCTCCTTTCTTTAAAGTTAAAGTTAAAGTTAAAGTACCAATGATTGTCACACACACACTAGGTGTGGCGAAATTATTCTCTGCATTTAACCCATCACCCTTGATCACCCCCTGGGAGGTGAGGGGAGCAGTGGGCAGCAGCGGTGGCCGCGCCCGGGAATCATTTTTGGTGATTTAACCCCCAATTCCAACCCTTGATACTGAGTGCCAAGCAGGGAGGTAATGGGTCCCATTTTTATAGTCTTTGGTATGACTCGGCCGGGGTTTGAACCCACAACCTACCGATCTCAGGGCGGACACTCTAACCACTAGGCCACTGAGTAGGTGTACTTGTACTTGTATTGAGCAATTTTGTTAAAAAGGCAAAAAAGCACACAAAGTAGCACTTAGCACAGTATCAAAAGGACAGCACTGAGCTGACTGAAGGATCGCCCGATATAGATCAGCCCGCTCACAATGGATGTGCTGCCGGGCACAAAATGGCACACAATGGGACCATACACTGAGACAAGGTTTGTACAACAACTTTTATTCAGTCTGTGGTTGGAAAATGTTAAAGTTAATATAACGGGGGGCTTTGTAAATCGAGGTTCCACTGCATTCACCTGTGCCTTTCACACAGAAACACAGAACCCAGCAAAATATTGCTGCAACTGTGCACGCTTCCACTTTCACCAACAAAATAGCTAGAGAGATGCATACATCATTTTTGGACAGGGCAGGAAAGTTTAGTGTTGGCATCGCACACACGGCATTGTGGTTCTGTTACTGCTTTGGTACTGTAGTCGATCAGATGAAAAATTGCCAGGTCAGCTTCATCTACTGATTTTGCATCAGTGACAGCTGACACAGAAAAGTGGTGGTGAAAAGCCGACTCCTTCAGGTTGTGTGAAAGAGGCTATAATAGAATAAAAATAAATATATGTCAAATACAGTATTGCCTCAAATTATGAGCCCAATCGGTTCAATGACCGAGCTCGAATCTCAAAACACTTCTATTAAATCGGTGTTTACCCCCCGGAAAAACCAACAACAACACAATTTCAACTTGCATCATGCCTTTTAAAAAGAAAAAGTTACTGTTTTTGATAAGAAATCTACAAACCCCGTTTCCATATGAGTTGGGAAATTGTGTTAGATGTAAATATAAACAGAATACAATGATTTGCAAATCATTTTCAACCCATATTCAGTTGAATACGCTACAAAGACAACATATTTGATGTTCAAACTGATAAACATTTTATTTTTGGCAAATAATCATTAACTTTGGAATTTGATGCCAGCAACACGTGACAAAGAAGTTGGGAAAGGTGGCAATAAATACTGATAAAGTTGAGGAATGCTCATCAAACACTTATTTGGAACATCCCACAGGTGAACAAACAAATTGGGAACAGGTGGGTGCCATGATTGGGTATAAAAGGAGATTCCATGAAATGCTAAGTCATTCACAAACAAGGATGGGGCGAGGGTCACCACTTTGTCAACAAATGCGTGAGCAAATTGTTGAACAGTTTAAGAAAAACCTTTCTCAACCAGCTATTGCAAGGAACTTAGGGATTTCACCATCTACGGTCCGTAAAATCATCAAAGAATTCAAAGAATCAGGAGAAATCACTGCATGTAAGCAGCTAAGCCCGTGACCTTCGATCCCTCAGGCTGTACTGCATCAACAAGCGACATCAGTGTGTAAAGGATATCACCACATGGGCTCAGGAACACTTCAGAAACCCACTGTCAGTAACTACAGTCGGGCGCTACGTCTGTAAGTGCAAGTTAAAACTCTCCTATGCAAGGCGAAAACCGTTTATCAACAACACCCAGAAACGCTGTCGGCTTCGCTGGGCCTGAGCTCATCTAAGATGGACTGATACAAAGTGGAAAAGTGTTCTGTGGTCTGACGAGTCCACATTTCAAATTGTTTTTGGAAACTGTCGACGTCGTGTCCTCCGGACCAAAGAGGAAAAGAACCATCCGAATTGTTATAGGCGCAAAGTTGAAAAGCCAGCATCTGTGATGGTATGGGGGTCTATTAGTGCCCAAGACATGGGTAACTTACACATCTGTGAAGGTGCCATTAATGCTGAAAGGTACATACAGGTTTTGGAGCAACATATGTTGCCATCCAAGCAACGTTACCAGGGACGCCCCTGCTTATTTCAGCAAAATAATGCCAAGCCACGTGTTACATCAATGTGGCTTCATAGTAAAAGAGTGCGGGTACTAAACTGGCCTGCCTGTAGTCCAGACCTGTCTCCCATTGAAAATGTGTGGCACATTATGAAGCCTAAAATACCACAACGGAGACCCCCGGACTGTTGAACAACTTAAGCTGTACATCAAGCAAGAATGGGAAAGAATTCCACCTGAGAAGCTTAAAAAATGTGTCTCCTCAGTTCCCAAACGTTTACTGAGTGTTGTTAAAAGGAAAGGCCATGTAACACGGTGGTGAACATGCCCTTTCCCAACTACTTTGGCACGTGTTGCAGCCATGAAATTCTAAGTTAATTATTATTTGCAAAAAAAAATAAAGTTTATGAGTTTGAACATCAAATATGTTGTCTTTGTAGTGCATTCAATTGAATATGGGTTGAAAAGGATTTGCAAATCATTGTATTCCGTTTTTATTTACATCTAACACAATTTCCCAACTCATATGGAAACAGGGTTTGTAGTAGAATAATAGAATGTACAACAAACACTACAATAGTTTTCTGAAATACATGTGAAGTGTTTACCTCTTCCAGCAGACTGAAGAGGATTTCCAAATCCTGTTAGGTCTGTTCTGATTGACGTCTTGCTGTCTCATTGGATCCAACATGTACAATGAGCCAAGTTCCCAAAGAGGGACAGCTGGTCGAAGAGGCTGAGACAACAGCAAGTAATGGCATTAAAAAAGTGGATTTATTCCTAGTTATGCTATCACACAATCGGAGTAGTAGGAGAGAAGAGTAGACACTTTTCAAGCGACGTGCTGGGAGGATGACTGTCCCACCGGATTGGGCAGCAGAGGGATCAAAGACACTTCTAGTTCAGAGCAACAGACCGCTGGAAAACTCAGATTTGCTCCAGGTGTGCAGAGAAAACCGAGCCGTGGGTAAAGGAATAACCAACAGTGGACTCCGGCAAGAAGGCTGTAGAAGCTGCTTATGGTTTCCAATTATTTCGAGCTAATGGTAAATGCTCTGTCTTCATATAGCGTTTTACCATACCTGTACGATACCAAAGCACTTTACAATATTTGTCACATTCACCCATTCACACACACATTCACACACTGATGGCGGAAGTCCCATCAGGAGCAAGGTGGGTAAATTGTCTTGCCCAAGAACACAACAACCGTGACTAGAATGGCGGAAGCTGGATTGAACCAGAAACTCTCAAGTTGCTGGCACGGCCGCTCTACCATCTGAACCACGCCGCCCCATAATGCTAACGGGTAAGACCGGATGTTTAGGGGTGGCAAAGAATAACAGTTCAGTACAGTGGAACCTCGATGTTGCGAACTTAGTTGGTTCTTGAACAGGGTTCGTAATTAGAAAAGTGTATATACTAAAGCAAATTTCTCCATGAGACACCATGTAAACAAACACACATAACAAAGGGGTAACACTTTTGTCAAGACGAGGACTGTGGAGTGGTTGTTTTCCCAAGATGCAAGTAAAGCTGGACTGGACATGGCATGAAGGTAAATACATGTTTAATTTTACACTAACAAAAAGAACAAAAGAAAAGCGCGCACAAGGCGGAAGTACAAAAACTTGGCTAATGAAACAAAAACTTGCACAAAGGCAAAAACATGAAATATACAACACTTACTGTGGCATGAAAAACGTGCATGAAACAATGGCTTGGCATGACAGGTAGCAGAGGTAGAAAGGATAGATAGATATGATATGTCACCAGCACGATCAAAAGACACGGACAGGCTTAAATAGCAGTGACATGATTAGTGACAGGTGTGCGAGTGCAAATGAATCAGGTGTGTGACATGAAACGTGAAACAGGTGCGTGACATGACAGGTGAAAACGAATGGGTTGCACAAAGAGTCGAAAAACAAAACCAGACATGACAACTTTTTTATTAACAAAGACGAAATTAGCTGTACTGTCCTCCTCATATTCAGCCGCCCTGCTGACACGCACACAAACTATCACTAACCCTGTGGTGCACTCACAGTTGCAAGTCACAAAACTCCTTAACAGGACGCTACAATGATTAAGAAAACAAATTAACTCACTTTACTTTGTTCGTTAATCTTCTTGTTGTGCAGCGGAAAGGAGATGGGGTTGGAGTCAGTGTCGACACACTGTGGCTAGTTCCTGGATGTTCCAAACCACACATCCCGTGTCCACTTTTTTTGGGCGGACCTTACGGGGTTCACTGTGGCATTCACTCGGCACATCACTCGAATTTAGGCTCGAAACTTGAAGCATAACAAAAAGCCTATGAAGACTACTCATATCTTTAAATAATTGAGGTACCACTGTAGTGGTTTTGGAAGACAGGCATAATAGAAACATTTTTTTTTTACCTATTTTGTGATTTTTTTTTTTCAAGTACAGTGTTCTCTTGATTATTACGGGGGTCACGTTCCACGTTTTCTTCCTGTCCGAGTGTCTCGATACTTTTGTCCGCAGGATCCCATAAGTGTTCCTTTTCTCACAGAATCATGCATGACGAAGTGAGCGAGACGGAGAACATCAGAAAGAACCTGGCCATAGAGCGCATGATCGTGGAGGGCTGTGAGATCCTCCTGGACACCAGCCAGACCTTCGTGAGACAAGGTAAAAACTCTCGACTCACTCCTTTTACGTCTTCTCCTGGGGCCTGCGAGGGTTAAAATTGTTTTTGTTTGAATTCAGCTCTCGCTCTCTCCGCCTTTGGGGAACATCCCTGCGAGGAGAGTCTTTAATTTCCAAATGTAATTAGATTGTTCCACCTGGGGCCAAGTGATGATTAATCTGTAAAATGTCAGGCGTCCCCAAAAGGTTGTGATGGATGACAAAGGGGGGAGAAAAAGATATGTGGCTGATGTATCTCATGTGCATTCATAGAATAAAACACATAAATACAAATACAACATGGAATTTAACAAAAATATCTCTTAAAGTGGTGTGTTTGAGAGTACCAGCAATGAAAGCTCTTAGCCTGGAGAAGTTATTTGGTGCTACCTACTGGTTTCTATGTATCTATAGAACATATTTTTCTGAATATTTTCTCTCAAGACAAACGCATTCACAGTTATGTGCAGTAACTAGCTACATGTAGCGAAGCTACGTAGCTTAACTACATTTCCCAGTAGCTTGGCGGTAGCTTCACTACTTTTTGAACGAGTAGCGACTCCTGTAGCCTAGCCATTTTTGGACTCATGTAGCGAGGTAGCTTACCTCAAAACTATAAACTACAAATAGAGAAAATGGACTGTGAATCCAGGCCAAATACTATAGAGAAAGAACAAGACATTGATGAATGAGAACATCCATACATCATACTTGCCAACCCTCACGGATTTTCCGGGAGACTCCCGAAATTCAGCGCCTCTCCCGAAAACCTCCCGGGACAAATTTTCTCCCGAAAATCTGCCGAAATTCAGGCGGACTCAGGTCCTCATGGGTTTATTGTTAGGCAGTTTCATTAACGTCCTCCCAGCGCGGCAGCAACCCCATAAACAACAAACAACAACAGCAGTCTGCCGTAAACAGCAATGTTGTGACACTCTTAAACAGGACAATACTGCCATCTAGTGCATTTGATGAAAGCACTTTTGTGCGTGCCACACATCAATGGATCATCAGAGACAGGGGTGTTCAGCATGGTTAGAAAAAATAGGGACAGAGAATAGAACAAGGATGGACAATTCAACCCTTAACTCAACAATGAGTAGATGAGTGTCATGTGTGTGTATATGTGTAAATAAATGAACACTGAAATTCAAGTATTTATTTTATATATATATATATATATATATATATATATAGATAATAAAATAGATATATGTACGTATATATATATATATATATATATATATATATATATATATATATATATATATATATATATATATATACATAAAATAAATATACATATATGTATATATATATATATATATATATATATACATATAATAAAATATATATATATATATATATATATATATATATATATATATATATATATATATATATATATATATATATATATATAGATATATATCTATATATATATGAAATACTTGACTTGGTGAATTCTAGCTGTAAATATACTCCTCCCCTTTTAGCCACGCCCCCAACCACGCCCCCGTCCCACCCCCTCCCCCCACCTCCCGAAATCGGAGGTCTCAAGGTTGGCAAGTATGCCATACATACGGAGAACATCCATGGTGATTGGTTGGTGTTCGTATGATGAGTCACAATTGGCTAAGGTTCTTTGATTGATTGAAACTTTTATTAGTAGATTGCACAGTGAAGTACATATTCCGTACAATTGACCACCCCAATAAGTTTTTCAACTTGTTTAAGTCGGGGTCCACTTACGGTAAATTGATTCATGATACAGATATATACTGTCATCATAATACAGTCATCACACAAGATAATCGTCACAGTATATAAATTGAATTATTTACATTATTTACAATCCAGGGTGTGGGATATGGAGGGGGGGAGCGGGGGGTTAAGTTTGGTTGGTATCAACACTTCAGTCATCAACAATTGCATCATCAGAGAAATGGACATTGGAACAGTGTAGGTCTGACTTGGTACATATGTACAGCAAGTATTGGACACAGAGAGAGAGATCAGAAATTATAAGAAAAAGTGACTACATTTGATTGTTTACATTTGATTATTTACAATCCGAAGAGGTATGATGAGGAAGGGATGGTGTTAGTTTAGGGTGGAAGTTGCCTGGAGGTGTTCTTTTAGTGCGGTTTTGAAGGAGGATAGAGATGCCCTTTATTTTATACCTGTTGGGAGTGCATTCCACATTGATGTGGCATAGAAAGAGAATGAGTTAAGACCTTTGTTAGATCGGAATCTGGGTTTAACGTTGTTAGTGGAGCTCCCCCTGGTGTTGTGGTTATGGCGGTCATTTACGTTAAGGAAGTAGTTTGACATGTACTTCGGTATCAGGGAGGTGTAGCGGATTTTATAGACAAGGCTCAGTGCAAGTTGTTTTACTCTGTCCTCCACCCTGAGCCAGCCCACTTTGGAGAAGTGGGTAGGAGTGAGGTGGGATCTGGGGTGGAGGTCTAGAAGTAATCTGACTAGCTTGTTCTGGGATGTTTGGAGTCTAGATTTGAGGGTTTTGGAGGTGCTAGGGTACCAGGAGGTGCATGCGTTAGGGCGAAACCATTAGGGACTGGCTAATCAGATGCAAGATAAGGCACGCATTCATGTCACATGACGACCAGGGATCGGAGACAGAGGGGCACTTCAAGCTGACGACTCAAAAAAAAACATGCTTCAAAATGGCAGAAGGATTTTTTTCCAGCAGATTAGATTTTTCCTTTAGTGATGAAGACGACGTCCAGGAAACCCTAAATAATGCGTGTCCTTGGCCATATTTAAACAAATGTATGTGTTTAGAGAAAACAAATTTAGGAACACAAATTAAGGTGAGTTCATGAAGAGTTTTACTGCACATAACCATTACCAACTGTTCCCACACAACACATAAGTCATTGTATTTGTTTGTCAAGATATAAATAGATGCTGTTTTTTTTTTTAACTTTAGGCAGAGAATATGAATAACATTTATAGGGGTGGGCAAAAGAGAAGGCAACCTAAAATAAATACAAACAGTAGAGTGCAGGTACTCCTAGAGGTAGTTGTAGGGTGTCCCCAACTAAATGACAGATAGTTAATAGTGATGGACCCAAGGGTCCATTTGTAACTCTCAGTTACATTAACATTGATAATATACATGTGGGCCTAGTGCATGTCATACCGAGGGTTATACATACATACATACATACATACATACATACACACACATACTGTATATACATATGTATATATTAGAGATGCGCGAATAGGCAATTTATTTCATCCGCAACCGCGTCAGAAAGTCGTCAACCATCCGCCATCCACCCGATGTAACGTTTGATCAGAACTGCACCCGCCCGCCATCCGCCCGATCTAATATAGATGATGCAAGGCATTAGTGAGCCTGCCAACTACTCCGGTTTTCCCGTAATTCGTACGGTTTTCATCAACCTATTCCGGGTTTTTCATTAATTAAAAAAAAAAAAAAAGGGTGAAAACTACGCGAATTGCACCTTGTGCAGACAAGATTTTTCGATCGGACACGGAGGAATTAGCGATGTAAAAGACCACGTTGGGACAATAAAACACAAGTCTAATGCCGTTGCTAGCGATACAAGTGGAAAACTTTCAACGTTTTTCGTCGCCCAAACAGATTCTTTGGATGTGATAAATGCCGAAGTTTTATTTACGGAGGCAATAATTGAGCATGGACTTCCAATCGCACTGGCTGATCACATGGGACAGTTAATAATGTAATGCAACCTTTAAAAATCATTACGCGGTGATCGCGATCCCAGAAATAAACTTTTCTTGCATGATAATGTCCAGAAAAATTTGCTTTATATTACTATAGAGTCCTTTTAACGAATGAGTTTGATGGTTTATCACAAACCTTAAATGAAAGAAGTCCTTTGTTCTCCTGCAGCATGGCCTTGCTTCGTGTTTGGTGCGCAAGCTTTATAACCTCACTGAGGTTATAAAGCTTTTGCCTGTTAAAGAAAGGAGACTGATCCAATGCAGCACAGATTTTCACGTGCCACGCTGTCACGACCCAGACGCACACCAGTGCGCAATCATATGGGAGCCGCGCTGAGCGCACCTCCAAGCGCGTCTCGCTGCCGGCGACGGCCGGGTATATGGGCCCGACGCTCCAGCACCATCCATTTTCAGGGCTAGTTGATTCGGCAGGTGGGTTGTTACACACTCCTTAGCGGGTTCCAACTTCCATGGCCACCGTCCTGCTCTCTATATCAACCAGGGTGAGCCCCACCCCTTTCGTGAGCGCACTGCGCGCGGAGTGACCCCTGTTACGCGCCCCCGGCAACAGGGGTGGCGGGCAGGTAAGCTGCGCGGGCGGAGCGCGCGGAGTGACCCCTGTTACGAGCCCCCGGCCACGGGGGTGGCGGGCAGGTAAGCTGCTTACCTGCTGCGCGTGACGCCGGCCGCGGCGAAGGCGGACGAGGCGGGGTGTCGGTGCGGTGGGCGCGGTAGTGACCCTGGACGTGCGTCGGGCCCTTCTCGCGGATCGCCTCAGCTACGGCTCCCGGTGGGGCCCTCTCGGGGGAAGGGGCCTCGGTCCCGGACCCCGGCGAGGCGTCCCTTCTCCGCTCCGTAAAAGTGTCCATCTCTTTTCTTTTTTTTTCTTCTGTTGTGGCATATGCAGCAGGTGCCTGCTCGTTTTTCGTATGTGGGTAACAACATTTAACTATGTACAGGTAAAAGCCAGTAAATTAGAATATTTTGAAAAACTTGATTTATTTCAGTAATTGCATTCAAAAGGTGTAACTTGTACCATCACCCAACCATGCAAATTTTGCATTTCCTTTGGAAATCGAGGTCCCAGAGTCTGGAGGAAGACAGGAGAGGCACAGGATCCACGTTGCCTGAAGTCTAGTGTAAAGTTTCCACCATCAGTGATGGTTTGGGGTGCCATGTCATCTGTTGGTGTCGGTCCACTCTGTTTCCTGAGATCCAGGGTCAACGCAGCCGTCTACCAGCAAGTTTTAGAGCACTTCATGCTTCCTGCTGCTGACCTGCTCTATGGAGATGGAGATTTCAAGTTCCAACAGGACTTGGCGCCTGCACACAGCGCAAAATCTACCCGTGCCTGGTTTACGGACCATGGTATTTCTGTTCTAAATTGGCCCGCCAACTCCCCTGACCTTAGCCCCATAGAAAATCTGTGGGGTATTGTGAAAAGGAAGATGCAGAATGCCAGACCCAAAAACGCAGAAGAGTTGAAGGCCACTATCAGAGCAACCTGGGCTCTCATAACACCTGAGCAGTGCCAGAAACTCATCGACTCCATGCCACGCCGCATTAACGCAGTAATTGAGGCAAAAGGAGCTCCAACCAAGTATTGAGTATTGTACATGCTCATATTTTTCATTTTCATACTTTTCAGTTGGCCAACATTTCTAAAAATCCCTTTTTTGTATTAGCCTTAAGTAATATTCTAATTTTGTGACACACGGAATTTTGGATTTTCATTTGTTGCCACTTCAAATGATCAAAATTAAATGAAATAAACATTTGAATGCATCAGTCTGTGTGCAATGAATAAATATAATGTACAAGTTACACCTTTTGAATGCAATTACTGAAATAAATCAAGTTTTTCAAAATATTCTAATTTACTGGCTTTTACCTGTATATATATTTCCGAATTGGTTTAACTGCCACCCGCAAAAAAAAAAAAAAAAAAAAAAAAAATATATATATATATATCTAATTAATCCACCCGACCCGACCCGCGCGCGGGTCGGGTCGGGTCGGATAATCCGCGGACTCCGCGGTTGTGTCCGCAAACCGCGCATCTCTAGTATATATACTTATCTATATATATATATATATATATATATATACATATATATATATATATATATACATATATATATGTATATATATATATATATATATATATATATATATATATATATATATATATATATATATATGTGTGTGTGTGTGTGTTTGCTACAATGCACTGGGGATAGCTTCCCCTGTAGATTAGCTACATTTAATCAAGAGTAACTTGAATCTTAGCTTACTACATTTTCCAAATAGCTTGCCCTTACTGCTCGTTGAGGTCGACACCCTTCAAACTGGCTGACTGACGTCGGCTTAGGCAGTTGTCAACATAGCCAAAATTGAAACTCGAACCAACAGTTGCTTGCAAATTTACTTGTGACTTACGTCAGAGGCAGAAATAAAATTGGCGATAATAAGCGCTCTGTTGACGTTGTTTAACTCCACATTTTTATTTAGACTTGTCTGTTTTTAGTTCATATTTTATACTCTTATCCCGGGATTCCTTGAGTAATTTGAGTACCTTGATTACAAAGAATGATTAAGGATTTTTCTGTGCCTCGAGGAATCGTTATCTAGTGGTAAACTAAGAGCACAAAACGCTGTAGGTGGGAAGCAATACACCGCTTCCCACCTACAGCTTTCTTCGTTGCTGTCTCCATTGTTCCATCCATCCATCCATCTTCTTCCGCTTATCCGAGGTCGGGTCGCGGGGGAAGCAGCCTAAGCAGGGAAGCCCAGACTTCCCTCTCCTCAGCCACTTCGTCCAGCTCCTCCCGGGGGATCCCGAGGCGTTCCCAGGCCAGCCGAAAGACATAGTCTTCCCAACGTGTCCTGGGTCTTCCTCGTGGCCTCCTACCGGTCGGACGTGCCCTAAACAACTCCCTAGGGAGGCGCTTGGGTGGCATCCTGACTAGATGCCCGAACCACCTCATCTGGCTCCTCTCGATGTGGAGGAGCAGCGGCTTTACTTTGAGCTTCCCCCGGATGACAGAGCTTCTCACCCTATCTCTAAGGGAGAGCCCCGCCACCCGGCGGAGGAAACTCATTTCGGCCGCTTGTACCCGTGATCTTGTCCTTTCGGTCATAACCCAAAGCTCATGACCATAGGTGAGGATGGGAACGTAGATCGACCGGTAAATTGAGAGCTTTGCCTTCTGGCTCAGCTCCTTCTTCACCACAACGGATCGATACAGCGTCCGCATTACTGAAGACGCCGCACCGATCCGCCTGTCGATCTCACGATCCACTCTTCCCTCACTCGTGAACAAGACTCCGAGGTACTTGGACTCCTCCACTTGGGGCAAGATCTCCTCCCCAACCCGGAGATGGCACTCCACCCTTTTCCGGGCGAGAACCATGGACTTGGACTTGGAGGTGCTGATTCTCATCCCAGTCGCTTCACACTCAGCTGCGAACCGATCCAGTGAGAGCTGAAGATCCTGGCTAGATGAAGCCATCAGGACCACATCATCTGCAAAAAGCAGAGACCTAATCCTGCAGCCACCAAACCGAATCCCCTCAACGCCTTGACTGCGCCTAGAAATTCTGTCCATAAAAGTTATGAACAGAATCGGTGACAAAGGGCAGCCTTGGCGGAGTCCAACCCTCACCGGAAACGTGTCCGACTTACTGCCGGCAATGCGAACCAAGCTCTGACACTGATCATACAGGGAGTGGACCGCCACAATCAGACAGTCCGAAACCCCATATTCTCTGAGCACTCCCCACAGGACTTCCCGAGGGACACGGTCGAATGCCTTCTCCAAGTCCACAAAGCACATGTAGACTGGTTGGGCAAACTCCCATGCACCCTCAAGGACCCTGCCGAGAGTATAGAGCTGGTCCACAGTTCCACGACCAGGACGAAAACCACACTGTTCCTCCTGAATCCGAGGTTCGACTATCCGGCGTAGCCTCCTCTCCAGTACACCTGAATTGACCTTACCGGGAAGGCTGAAGAGTGTGATCCCACGATAGTTAGAACACACCCTCCGGTTCCCCTTTTTAAAGAGAGGAACCACCACCCCGGTCTGCCAATCCAAAGGCACTGCCCCCGATGTCCACGCGATGCTGCAGAGTCTTGTCAACCAAGACAGCCCCACAGCATCCAGAGCCTTAAGGAACTCCGGGCGGATCTCATCCACCCCCGGGGCCTTGCCACCGAGGAGCTTTTTAACTACCTCAGCAACCTCAGCCCCAGAAATAGGAGAGCCCACCACAGACTCCCCAGGCATCCATTGTTCATTGAACAAATTGCAAAAGATTCACCAACACAGATGTCCAGAATACTGTGGAATTTTGCGATGAAAACAGACGACTTAATAGCTGGCCACTATGCTGTCCCAAAATGTCCTCCACAATCCGTGACGTCACGTGCCGGCGTCATCATACCGAGACGTTTTCAGCAGGATATTTCGCGCAAAACTTAAAATTGCACTTTAGTAAGCCGTATTGGCATGTGTTGCAATGTTAAGATTGCATCATTGATATATAAACTATCAGACTGCGTGGTCGGTAGTAGTGGGTTTCAGTAGGCCTTTAAGTGGGCACTTGTTCAGTATAAAGAGGAACACAGGGGACAAGAACATAGACAGGTCATTAACATAAGCGTGGTAATATTACAGCATTTACACTAGCTGTTTGTGTAACAGAAAACTTTACTTGTACAGGTTTTATCACAGCCGTTTTCATTCTTATTACATTCCTTGTGTTCAACCCACTGTATAGTCTTGTATATTTATATATGTATCTCCTATCTTCCTCCTGTGTCTCCATTGCACTGTCAGGCTCTCTCATCCAGGTACCGATGAGCGAGAAGGGCAAGATCACCCGTGGGCGCCTGGGCTCTCTGTCTTTGAAGAAGGAGGGGGAGAGGCAGTGCTTCCTCTTCTCCAAGCATTTAATCATCTGCACCAGAGGTTCTGGGGGAAAGCTTCATCTCACCAAGGTGGGGCCCGAGCCGCCGACTTCGGCTTCTCTCATGCAGCAGAGTTTGAACAGAGCGGATTACTGAGGCGATGGCGTGGCTTTTATAGGTGGCTATGACCTCTGGAGGGACGCTCCTTTTTCATGTTTGATGTCACTTTGATGCCATCTTATTATTTAACTTAGCTCAAACTTAAAGTGAAGCATATGGCTGTCTAAAATGAGGCCACACACACGTCAATTTCTCTACATACAGCACAGCAGGGGTGTCCATACTTTTTCCACCGAGGGCTGCATACTAAAAAAGTCAAGCATGTGGGGGCCATTTTTGATATATGATTTATTCTGTACAAAATGTTAAAAACAGAAATTCTTTATCAGAATCAGAATCAGAATCAGAAATACTTTATTAATCCCCGAGGGGGAAATTGAGATTTTCAGCACAATCCCGTTCAAGAGCAGACAAACAGGGGTCTGCCAACTTCCGGCACCCCTTACAGAAAAAGGTGGGAAACCGGTAAACAGAAACATATCTAATTGTTGATATACCGTATTTTCCGCACTATAAGGCGCACCGGATTATTAGCCGCACCTTCAATGAATTACATATTTCATAACTTTGTCCACCAATAAGCCGCCCCGGATTATAAGCCGCGCCTACGCTGCGCTAAAGGGAATGTCAAAAAAAACAGTCAGATAGTTCAGTCAAACTTTAATAATATATTGAAAACCAGCGTTCTAACAACTCTGTCCCAAAATGTACGCAAATGTGCAATCACAAACATAGTAAAATTCAAAATGGTGTAGAGCAATAGCAACATAATGTTGCTCGAACGTTAATGTCACAACACACAAAATAAACATAGCGCTCACCTTCTGAAGTTATTCTTCATTCGTAAATCCTTCGAATTCTTCGTCTTCGGTGTCCGAATTGAAAAGTTGCGCAAGCGTGGGTTCCAAAATGGCCGGCTCCGTCTCTTCGAAGTCATCGGAGTCAGTGTCGCTGTTGTTGTCCAGTAGTTCTGTGAATCCTGCCTTCCGGAAAGCTCGAACCACAGTTGTGACCGAAATATCTGCCCAGGCATTTACGATCCACTGGCAAATGTTGGCGTATGTCGTCCGGCGCTGTCTGCCCGTCTTAGTGAAGGTGTGTTCGCCTTCGGAGCTGTGTGAAAAAAGCCACCCGGCCTCTTCGCGTAAACTTCCCTTAACCACTCGCTCATCTTTTCTTCATCCATCCATCCCTTCGAGTTAGC
This sequence comes from Nerophis lumbriciformis, assembly GCF_033978685.3. NCBI lineage: Eukaryota > Metazoa > Chordata > Actinopteri > Syngnathiformes > Syngnathidae > Nerophis > Nerophis lumbriciformis. Next base: position 2,221,558 of record NC_084576.2, read on the forward strand.
TTTTATGATGACGCCGGCTGGAAAGGTCTCTTTTGGCAAGGTCTTCCTTTTGAATATCACCATGGGTGGAAGTTAGCATGGCAAGCTAGAACCACAGTGAAGGATGACTTCTCATTCCCTGTGGTGCGAATATTCACCGTACGTGCTCCCGTTCCACAGTGCGGTTCACAGGAATATCAGTTGCTGTGAAATACGGTAGTAATCCGTGTGCGGATGGAGAGATTGCGTCTTTTTATGAACCGGATCCTTGTCGCTTAGTAGGAGCCATTTTGTGGTCTTTACAGATGTAAACAGGAAATGAAACGTACGGTGATATCCGCGCGTTTTTTCTTCTTCTTCCGGGGGTGGGTGGTTGCTTACAGTAGAAGAAGAAGCGCTTCCTGTTCTATGGGGGCGGGTGCTTTCCTTGGCGGTTGCTTGCGTAGAAGAAGAAGCGCTTCCTGTTCTACCGGGAAAAAAGATGGCGGCTGTTTACCGAAGTTGCGAGATCGAAACTTTATGAAAATGAATCGTAATAAAGCGCACCGGGTTATAAGGCGCACTGTCAGCTTTAGAGAAAATTTGTGGTTTTTAGGTGCGCCTTATAGTGCGGAAAATACGATTAAAATTTGAGAGCACATAATGACAAAACTAAAGTTCGGCAATTCAAATTGTGAATGTGCTTTTAATCTGAAGGTTTCGCTCAGGATGTTTCAGCCATTGTTCTCCTCCTCCACCTTATATTTCAAGACATAACTTTGTGTCAGATGTGTGCTATATACGATACTGATATTGGAGCTCTGGGTATTGGCTGCATCCGATATCAGAACTAAAATCAGCGTTATTTATATAGCGCACAGAGTACCGTATTTTTCGGACTATTAGTCGCAGTTTTTTTCATAGTTTGGCCGGGCTCCAGTGCGACTTATATACGTTTTTTTCCTTCTTTATTATGCATTTTCAGCAGGTGCGACTTATACTCCGGTGCGACTTATACTCCGAAAAATACGGTATTTAAAGTTAAAGTTAAAGTACCAATGATTGTCACACACACACTAGGTGTGGCGAAATTATTCTCTGCATTTGACCCATCACCCTTGATCACCCCCTGGGAGGTGAGGGGAGCAGTGGGCAGCAGCGGTGGCCGCGCCCGGGAATCATTTTTGGTGATTTAACCCCCAATTCCAACCCTTGATACTGAGTGCCAAGCAGGGAGGTAATGGGTCCCATTTTTATAGTCTTTGGTATGACTCGGCCGGGGTTTGAACTTGGCAGACTCTTGTTCAATGTTAAAAATAAATATTAACTAAAGATATAAACAAGTACTTATATAACTATGATGTGCAAGGCTAATAAAGAATGGTGCAGTGGTAAACATAAAGATGGTGACGTGAACATGAGTTAGTACATCCACAGTAAGAGGTATTCCACAGCGTTCATCAGATTGATAGCCTGCTCTAATGACGGCTTGTGTTTGTAACGCCTGCCGGAGGGGAGGAGTTTGAACAGTTTGTGGCCAGGGTGTGAGGGGTCTACCTGCCCGTTTACTCACCCTGGACCGGTTTAAGTGCTGGATGGGGGTAAGGTCGACACCGGTGATCATTTCCGCAGTCGTAATTGTCCGTTGCCGTCTGTGTCTGTCCAGCTTGATTCCAGATCCAAACCAGACAGTGATGGAAGAGCACAGGACAAATTATACACATTTGTATTATTTTGTAGTGTGGAATGTAAGAAAAGGTTAAATAAAGTAAAAATTACTCAAACAGGGAGCGATGGTAGTCATCAAAAACGTATTAATATCCACCTGGAATGGACTTATGCTTTTCTTTAAATTGAAATGGAGTGATAATTGTGTTTTTTTTTGTGACACATACTGGTCTCAATAATTCATTAGGCTAATGACGCAGTAAGTTGAATGATGCGGACACGTTTGTTACTGGATACTTTCTAATACGCTTAAGCCTTGGAAACTTTGTGTCTGTAAGTCATTATTTGATGCTTGTTTATATTGACAATTGTTGTGTTTTAGACTGTAATATTGTGCAATTAAGGCAGTGTGTCTCAAATAGTTTTTTTCAAGCCTACCCTTGGGAACATGATTTTTTTTCACACACTACCTAAATTGAAATACGGTTAAGAACATGATAATATTAGTTTATTTTTTTATCTGTACAAACAAACTGTACAAACCACTCTATAAGTTGCACCTACATGCCACCACGCTGAAGACTTGCGTGTTGTTCAAGAATTAAAAAATACACTAATACTGTGGCCTAGTGGTTAGAGTGTCCGCCCTGAGATCGGTAGGTTGTGAGTTCAAACCCCGGCCGAGTCATACCAAAGACTATAAAAATGGGACCCATTACCTCCCTGCTTGGCACTCAGCATCAAGGGTTGGAATTGGGGGTTAAATCACCAAAAATGATTCCCGGGCGCGGCCACCGCTGCTGCCCACTGCTCCCCTCACCTCCCAGGGGGTGATCAAGGGTGATGGGTCAAATGCAGAGAATAATCTCGCCACACCTAGTGTGTGTGTGACAATCATTGGTACTTTAACTTTAACTTTAAAGCACTGAATTAAGGACACTTATCACGTAATTCTAGCTTAGTCATGTATTTGTTGTTTTTCTTAAACCGGATCGCTATTTGATATCAATATGGGATCAGGACACCCCTAGTTATCAGTATAAAAATGTCAGCTTTTTCTCACTATATTATGTGTTTTTGTTCTTTTTGTGTTGGATTTTATTCTAACGATATGCTGTGGGCCAACCAAACTTTGCAGTGGTCCGCAAATGGCTTTTAAAGAAAAAAAAGCCACAAAAAACCTGGAATATAAAAAAGGAATAGTATTCCATTGAATCCCATCTCCATTCAAACGATGTAAACAAGACATTAAAAATATAAATATATATATAAATGTTACGCTTACGAGGCATTGTGATGCCGGAGGTTGTCTTTTCAAGATGCAGAGGGATGTCAGGAAGCGGCTTGCAGGTGAGAATAAATGATTTATTCTGATTGCAGAACAAAATGCTGCGCGGTGCACCACGGCACGGAAAACAAGAGGGTAGCCAAAAGATGCTAACATCAAAAATGCAGACTATGAGAGAAACCAAGAACGTAACTTGTTGCGTAGGAGCAAACAAAACCAACAGACCGAATGAGGCCAGCGCGTAAACTAAAATAGCCCTCTGATTAGTGCCCGGGCAACAGGTGCGCGTCCGGGACACTAACCAGAGGCAGGTGACTATAATCTGCCGTCATGGCAACAGAAACAAACTCAAGAGGTGCTGAAAACACAAGTGACTTGAAAACAAAAACAAAAATATGATCCGGGCAGCGGATCATAACAGTAAATATATAAACAAATGTTTGCATTCCAGCATGGTGAGTCAAATGAGGCTGGCATGAAGAAACTAAATGAACATTGTGTTTGTTTGCAGAATGGCGTGGTCTCCCTTATAGACTGCACTCTTATGGAGGACCCTGAGGGCACTGATGACGAGTGTGAGTGTGTTACAGCTTGCAGGAATCATATGGAGCTTGTTGAGTAACGTGTGATACTAGACTGGGCTTTTACTGCAGTGGTACCTCTGCATACAAGTTGGTTTTTTTTAGATTGACTTATTATGTTTTAGGTTCCGAGCAATAATTCGGGTTACGAGCCTCACAGCTGCTAATGGGCATAGCGAACATCACAGTGAACACTGAAATACCTGACCAAAACATCCAGTGTTTTAACCATTAGCATTAGCCTTTGGCTTAAGAACGACATGTATTTTTTTCCAACCACAGGAACAACGAAAGAGACTGTGAAGGACAGTGCTGAGAAAAATAAGTGGATGATATTCGTTAAATAAAGAAATAAGTCAACAAAAATATGTAGTTGACTTGGCAGCACGAGGCTACTAGCATACTTGCCAATCCTCCCGGATTTTCCGGGAGGATCCCGAAATTCAGCTCCTCTTCCGAAAACCTCCCGGGACAAATTTTTCCCGAAAAATCAGCTTGCGGACCTTAGTGAGGACAGCTTGTATTCACGTCCGCTTTCCCACAATATAAACAGCCCTGTCTGCCCAAACACGTTATAACTGTAAAATGATGGAGGGCGAGTTCTTGGTTTCTTATGTGGGTTTATTGTTAGGCAGTTTCATTAACGTCCTCCCAGCGCGGTAACAACACACAGCAACAGCAGTCACGTTTTCGTCTACCGTAAAGCAGTTTGTCTGCCGTAAACAGCAATGTTGTGACACTCTTAAACAGGACAATACTGCCATCTACTGTACATGGATATGTGACAATAACATCAAGGGCTTTTAGAGAGTGCAGTGCACAACAGCGCACACAACAAGGAGACGAAGCAGAAGAACGAGGAAGAAACAGCCGTGGCGACGCCAACGACGAGTAAGATGAAGAAATACGCTCGTAAGTTCCAAGTCGCAGCTGCGATTGGACCTGGATAGCCATGGGAAGAAGTAGTGGAGTACCAAGTGCTTGGCAGTGAAGATCTTCCTCAGGAAGAAAAGATTGACCGGTTTTGGGCCATGCTAGGGAGAGATGGAAGATTCCAGACTCTAGTGCATTTGATGAAAGCACTTTAGTGCGTGCCACACAGCAATGCATCATCAGAGAGGGTGTTCAGCATGGCTAGAAAGATAGTGACGGAGAATAGAACAAGGATGGACAATTCAACCCTTAACTCAACAATGAGTAGATGAGTGTTATGTGTGTGTATATGTGTAAATAAATGAACACTGAAATTCAAGTATTTCTTTTATTTATATATATATATATATATATATATATATATATATATATATATATATATATATATATATATACATAGCTAGAATTCAAGCAGTAGAAAATGGATGGATGGATAGCTAGAATTCACTGAAAGTCAAGTATTTCTTATATATGTGTGTATAAGTATATATATATATATATAGACAGAGCGACTCCAAAACCAACAAAGGATGTAATTGTCGAAAGAAACCTGATTGCCCTCTCAACGGGTGGTGCTTACAAACATCAGTTGTCTACCAATCTAAGGTAATACGCAAGGACATTAACACATCCGACACATATGTAGGATTAACCGAGGGAGAATTCAAAACCAGATGGAACAATCACAAGGCTTCTTTCAGGAACAAAAACCTGCGAAATACCACAGAACTCAGCAAACACATTTGGGACCTCAAAGACAATAATGTTGAATATTCAATAACATGGCAAATTCTTGCATCCAGCACACCTTACAATAGTGGTAATAAAAGATGCAACCTATGCTTGAAAGAGAAACTGTTTATTATTTACCGTCCGGACCTGTCATCCCTCAACAAGCGCAGCGAAATTGTAACAACATGCCGCCATAGACGGAAACACCTCCTAGGTAACACATGAGCCAATTACCACGCCCCTAGGCCAGCCTGTACCCACCCACTCTGTGCCCTATATAAACCATGGTATGCGAATGCTCCCATTAAAATCTCCTGACGATTGAGGGTACCCCCCCTCATGAAACAGGCCTGTAGAGATGAAATAGTCTTGTGATTTTTTTCCCACACATACATATATATATATATATATATATATATATATATATATATATATATATATATATATATATATATGAAATACTTGACTTGGTGAATTCTAGCTGTAAATATACTCCTCCCCTCTTAACCACGCCCCCAACCACGCCCCCCGCCCCACCCCCGACCACGCCCCCACCCCGAACCCCCCACACCCCCACCTCCCGAAATCGGAGTTCTCAAGGTTGGCAAGTATGGCTACTAGCATAGCGCTTTACAATCCGCACCACTCTGAGTGGGTCAAAAATGCCGAAGACGTTCAATTAACTGTTCAAATTCAGGACATTTATTCATGAAAATATGGAGAAGCTGCTGAAGGTGTATTTGACGAAGAAGCAGCTTAAAGGAAATAGCCTGTAGGTAAATGCTGTACATTTTTTTGACATTACTTCATAAAATGCCATTTTTAGTACACTCTATTATATCGTATTTTATACAATATTTGTTATAAGGGAGTTTGTTGTTCTTTTCAAAAAACCTTTTATATGTTAAAATTTCGTTTTTGAAGGAGTCAGCAAGGTACAAGTCAGTTGATTTTGATGGGGAATGTTGATTTCAAACATATTTATCTAAATAATACAGACAGACGAACAAACCTCATGGGATCGATGGGTGAAAAACACAGAAAAGACACACAATGAAGCACTGAGCAGTGATTGAGATGACTTGTTCCCTATCTAATTTCTGATATTTTCTCAAAGTTTTTAGCATCCGCTCATAACATTGCTACTAACAGACAGACAGACAATCGAACACCAGCGAATACAAAACTTCCTGACTTCAAGCCAAAGTACAACTTCTTTGTGTTAATGTGAATTGATAGAGAACTGTTTTTTTTCCTTAGCCAAATCCGACAAAGGCGTCCAGGACATGGAGCACCTGGACTTCAAGATTGTGGTGGAGCCAAAAGACAGTCAGTCGTTCACAGTCATCCTGGTGGCGTCCTCCAGGCAGGAGAAGTCTGCGTGGACCAGTGACATCAGCCAGGTTAGTCCACACCTTCCGTCGAGGTGAGGACTCGCTTACTGAGCTTTGTGTGTGTGTCTCACAGTGCATCGACAACATCCGCTGCAATGGCCTCATGATGAACGCCTTCGAGGACAACTCTAAAGTCACCGTCCCACAGATGATCAAGTCAGACTTTTTTTGGAGTTGTAATGTCATCTGCTTGCCACTTCCTGTTTACATTTTTTAAATATTTATCTGGTACATTTTTGGAAAAGTAAGATGTAAATTTCAACGCAAGAGTTAAGAAATTACCTATTTCATTACGAATTTGTTATTTGTGTGTGTCTTTTTTTTATTGCTTTTCCTTTTTATCATCTCTCATGCATTGTAGTTTGCTAAGCACATAAATTAATCAAAGCTGGAGATCAAAATTGAATTGTTGTTGTTAGAAACTCTAACAATAATAACAATCTATGAACGTTCCCATTCATCCAGGTCATTGCTCAGGGCGTTCAATTTGATCATCAGATTTTACTTTGAGGCTTTCAATTGTGAAATTGACTTGTCTCACTCTTTCATTCAAGAGTTGTTTCTGCGCTTTCAACAGCAAAAAGTGTAATCATCAAATCAAATCAAATCAACTTTATTTATAAAGCACATTTAAAATTTACCACAGGGGTAGCCAAAGTGCTGTACAATGAGCAGGTTAAAAGATAAAACGAGTACCGAGCAAACACAACACAACACAAACAGAACACGATAAAAAATAAATAATTAAAATAGAATTAATAAAAACATAAAAACATAAAAACAGGATCACAGCAGGTGTATTATGGGGCGCCATTGCAGGATGGATATCACTCAGTGTTAAAAGCCATGGAATAAAAGTATGTTTTTAAGAGAGATTTAAAAACAGGAAGAGAGGAGGCTTGTCTAACACTCAGGGGTAGGTCGTTCCAGAGCTTGGGAGCAGCAACGGCGAAAGCTCTGTCACCTCTAAGCTTCAGCCTTGTGTCAGGGACCGTCAACAGCAGCTGATCGGCTGATCTTAAGGATCGGGTGGGGCAGTAAGGCTGAAGGAGGTCGGAGAGATAGGTTGGCGCGAGGTTGTTTAGACATTTAAAAACAAATAAAAGGAGTTTAAAATGTATTCGGTAACGCACAGGGAGCCAGTGAAGGGACGCTAAAATAGGGGTGATGTGCTCACGTCTGCGGGTCTGTGTTAGCAGACGAGCAGCAGAGTTCTGCACGAGCTGCAGGCGGGCGAGGGAGGCCTGGCTAATGCCAACATACAGGGCATTACAGTAATCAAGACGAGTCGAGATAAAAGCGTGGATTAATTTCTCAAGATCATGTCTTGATAGAAGCGGTTTCACTTTCGCTATTTGGCGTAATTGATAAAAGCTTTTTTGAACGACGCTGCTGATTTGTTTTTCGAATTTAAAATCTGAGTCAAACTTTACCCCCAGGTTTGTGACAGAGTCGCTGAGATACGGGGTCAGAGTGCCGAGGTCAACGTTGGGGGAGGGAGAGCGACTTGGACCGAACAACATAACTTCTGTTTTGTCTTCATTTAGGCTCAGGAAGTTAGCTGAAAGCCAGACTTTGATGTCGTGCAGGCAGTCAATAAGACTTTGAACCGTGTTATTTTGTGCCATGGGAAAATAAATCTGGCAATCATCGGCATAAAAATGAAATGCAATACTGTACTTCCTAAAAATAGAACCAAGGGGGAGAAGGTAAAGCGCAAATAAAATTGGGGCAAGGATTGAGCCCTGGGGGACCCCATGTGGTAAAGGAGCTGTGGACGACATAAAACTATCTACTTTTACACAAAAACTCCTGTCGGTTAGGTACGACCGGAACCAGTTGAGGGCGGCGCCCTTAATGCCCACACAGTTCTCAAGACGAGTGATTAAGGTGGCGTGGTCGACGGTGTCGAACGCAGCAGACAGATCTAAAAGCACCAGGACAACATATTTACCAGAATCAGTGGACAGGAGGATATCGTTAAAAACTTTTAGAAGTGCTGACTCTGTGCTGTGGAGGGCTTTAAAACCGGACTGGAACAGCTCAGTGATACCATTATCCTCTAAGAAGGGCAACAACTGACTGTAGACAACCTTCTCTAATATTTTGGAAATGTATGGAAGATTAGAGATAGGTCTGAAGTTAGAGAGGAGAGAGGGGTCGAGGCTGGGTTTTTTAAGCAGAGGTCGTACCACTGCATGTTTAAACTCTACTGGAACTATTCCAGAAGAGAGGCTACTATTGATAATGTTAATGTTGATGAATGATAATAATGATGAACGCACTGATTTATATATTGGATAAACAAAACAACCACTATGGCACAGCATATCAATCAATCAATCAATCAATGTTTATTTATATAGCACTAAATCACAAGTGTCTCAAAGGGCTGCACAAGCCACAACGACATCCTCGGTACAGGGCCCACGTAAGGGCAAGGAAAAACTCACCCCAGTGGGACGTCGATGTGAATGACTATGAGAAACCTTGGAGAGGACCGCATATGTGGGTAACCCCCCCCCTCTAGGGGGGACCGAATCGAATGGATGTCGAGTGGGTCTGACATAATATTGTGAGAGTCCAGTCCATAGTGGATCCAACATAATATTAAGAGTCCAGTCCATAGTGGGGCCAGCAGGAAACCATCCCGAGCGGAGACGGGTCAGCAGCGCAGAGATGTTCCCATATACGGGCAAACTCTTCAGGCCAAGACTCAGCTGTCTGCACCTCAGGGAGAAATAGCATTCCTTTGAGAACAAAAATGTACAGATTCTGGACAGGGAGGACGGATGGTACGAAAGAGGAGTGAGGGAAGCCATCTATGTCCCGGTTGAAAAACCATCCCTGAACAGAGGAGGTGGTCTGCGACACCACCTGTCTCCCACATACAACACTGTCCTTTCAACCATTCCTAAAAGACTCTGCAATTTAGCCTCCAACAAATAACAGGAGTTAGAAACATTCTGGTCACAGAAGGTGACCAAAATTCCATTTGTGCTATTTGTTTACAACTGAATGGAATGTTTACGTGGGGTTCTTACGATGGTTCTGCCAAACAATACCTCAATGCTAACGAGGGGAAATTACACTTCGACAATTGCTGTTGGCTTTGACAGTAGGATTGCTCGTTTGCATCAAAACAGTTGTTGTTTTTTCTCACACTCCTGGTTTTGGAGTATAAATATTTGGGGTTTTGGCACCAGCCACTAGACTTGAGCTGACCAACCTAAGTCTAAGACTAGATGTGACCGATCTAAGTCTAAGACTAGATGTGACCGATCTAAGTCTAAGACTAGATCTGACCAATTTAAGTCTAAGACGAGATGTGACCAATCTAAGTCTAAGACTAGATGTGACCAATCTAAGTCTAAGACTAGATGTGACCAATCTAAGTCTAAGACTAGATGTGACCAATCTAAGTCTAAGAAGCTTAAACTAGATCTGACCACTTTAAATTCGCTTTAGGATTGGACTACATATGACTAATCTCTATGAGTGTGAACTAATGAAGTCGAGACTCGATCTGACCAATCTATGAGTGATTTTGAATGGACTTGAATTTACCAATGTATTTTTATTTTCGATTTGACTAGATCTGACCAATCTAAGTATTTTTCGATTAGACTAGGTTTGACCAATTTAAATTACATTGGACTATATATGACTAATCTCTTTGATCATGAACTGCTGAAGCCTAGACTAGATCTGACCGATCTAAGTTAAAATTAGATTGGAGTAGATCTGACCAATTCAAGTCCTGGTGAAGTCTGCTCAGATGTGAGGCGAAACGTCTTCTCAGACAAAATGAGCAGTCCAGTTGTGACGATTGAGAATACAATGACCTGGATGAATGAGATCATCCATAGACATCCGTCCATATAGTTTGTTTATGTGAGATATTAACAAATGATGTTCTGTTGGAGCCTTTTAGGTCTGCACTATTGAATATTCTATTAACCTAAAATCATATCCACACCGTCTTCTGGTGCACAGGTCCGACTCCAGTCTATACTGCGACGACGTGGACATCCGCTTCAGTAAGATGATGAACTCCTGCAAGGTGCTGCAGATCCGCTATGCCAGCGTGGAACGTCTGCTAGAGAGGCTGACTGACCTGCGCTTCCTCTCCATCGACTTCCTCAACACTTTCCTGCACTCTTACCGCGTGTTCACCACCGCCGACGTGGTGCTGGACAAACTCATCACCATTTACAAGAAGCCTATCAGTGCCATCCCTGCAAGGTGAGTCCCAACTTTTGGTTGTTGACTGCATATTTTTGCAGATTTCAAAATATAGGAGCACATATGGTACAAACTAAGTAGTCGGACTCCAAGATGCATCACTGGGGTCCAGTCTTTCCCACCGGTCTTCTGTCACGCTACGGCAACCATGCTCACTGCTGCAGGACCCCACCCTCCCCCATCCCTCCCCATCCCTCCATTTGTCCTTGTAGCCAAAGCTCCAAGGTATGAAATATTGATGGAGCCTTGCGGTGGGGCTAACTCCACTCTCCGCAGGCCGGAGGCGGTGCAGAGGCCGATGCGGGGTTAAGATAACCCCAGTGCCCACGCCCTGCAGCATGCACCCCCCTCCCAACCCTCATGGCACTTGTCATGTCACTGTGAAACACCTACACTTGGCTGCTTGTGTCAGCGGCGGCCAAGCGCTATCATTCGCTGTGCTATTTATGGGAACCCATGAGGTCGCCAGGAGGGTGGCAGGGAGCGAGAGAGTTTTTTTTCCCACTGAAACACTGCAGCCTGCACTGTATGTTGCTCGGAATCAACCAGACACGGCCGCAAATAGACCGGGCTTGCATACATTATTTAAGAAGGCTGTGTATTTAGAAAAGTTCTTCTGTGACGCAGGTCCCTGGAGTTGTTCTTTGCAAGCAGCCAGAATAACAAACTCCTGTACGGAGAGCCACCCAGTTCCCCGAGGGCCAGCCGGAAGTTCTCCTCCCCTCCCCCTTTGGCCATCGCCAAGAACTCGTCTCCGAACCGGCGACGCAAGCTGTCCCTCAACATCCCCATCATCACCGGGGGAAAAGCTCTCGACCTGGCTGCCCTGAGCTGCTCCTCCAACGGCTATGCAAGCATGTACTCGACCGTGTCCCCCTTCAGCAAGACCACCTTGGACATCAACAAACTCTACGTGTCCAGCCCCATCGCCAGCAAAATACCGGACGAGGGCGAGGACAAGAAGGACAAGGTGGAGGACACCTCAGTGTGCAAACAAGGTAAAACCAAACACACACAATCGCCATCAAACCTACTGACTTTATTATCGTCCGATGAAGCAGATCTGTCCGTGCGGGAAGAAAGTGACAACGACCAAAACCAGAGCGATGACGCCGACCCGGATGCCTCGCCCACAAAGTCGCCAACCACCCCGAAAAACATCAAATGCAAAAACTCCTCAGGTGCGTGTTGTTCCACAAAGAGAGCCGTGACGTCACTTCAGCGAGGCGGCGTGTTACACAAGAGCACGCATGCAGTGTACGCGCTTTGCTGTTGTGGAGTCTTTTGTGCAACACAAAAGAGACACTGTGGCACTGCGTCAAAAGCCTAAGTCGACGGTGAGGAACATGCAGGGGAAGCCAGTGTTGGCTTGAGTAGGTGTCAGGGAAACTTGTGTCATAGCAACTACAGCCACAGCGTGTTTTCCCTTTCCACCCACGGATAATGAGGCTGTTTCGCCGCAGCCAAGATTATCTGTGCCTCCTAAATCTCACCACCACATTGGGGCCTTAAAACCAACCCCCCTCTCCTTCTCTGTAACAAAGTGAAATGGCGACGTGAAATGGTGAAGGAGTGTAGGAATGTTGACCCGTTTTGATGCGTCTGTGTTCTTCTTATCGTTTCGAATAGACTGCGGAGAATCTGTTGAATACTATGTTATGCCGATATTTGGTGGCTATATTTAGCTGCACTCAGTTTGAATGCCAACGCCTGCTGGAGAGAGGAGATGCTGGTGTTGGTCTGTAGCGCCCCCGACTGGAGGATAAGAACATAAAGCATGTTGGCTTGTGTTAGCCCCCTAGAGGAGACTGAAGGAAGGACATACAGTCGAATCTGCTGATGTCAACCAAAGCCTTAAAGGGGTCATATTATGATTTTTTTCTACATTTAAAGCTCTTCCTTGTGGTCTACATGACATGTAATTGTGGTTATTTGGTTTAAAATGTTGTATAGATTATGTTTTACAGACCGCTTTCAAGCTGACCGTCCCCCAGGATGCGCCGTTTTGTCTATTTTATGTGCCATTTTGACTGCGTCTTCTCCGACTCCTCGCCATCCTTGTTATAGTTTTTAGAGCTTACATAGCGTGTCTACTGACAGCAATGTGTTAGAACTATACGCTCCTTTGTATTAGAAATGGCAACAGGATGCATATGCATGTACAAAACCGAAAACCAGTGAAGTTGGCACGTTGTGTAAATCGTACAAAAAAACCAGAAAACAATGATTTGCAATTCATTTTCAACCTATATTCAATTGAATAGACTGCAAAGACAAAATACTTAACGTTCGAACTGGAAAACGGTTTTGTTTTTTTATTAGCTCATTTGGAATTTAATGCCTGCAACATGTTTAAAAAAAAAGCTGGCACAAGTGGCAAAAAAGGCTGAGAAAGTTGAGGAATGCTCATCAAACACTTTTTTGGAACATCCCACAGGTGAACAGGCTAATTGGGAACAGGTGGGTGCCATGATTGGGTATAAAAGCAGCTTCCATGGAATGCTCAGTCATTCACAAACAAGGATGGGGTGAGGGTCACAACTTTGTGAACAAATGCGTGAGCAAATTGTCGAAGAGTTTAAGAACAACATTTCACAACGAGCTATTGCGAGGAATTTAGGGATTTCACCATCTACGGTCCGTAATATCATCAAAAGGTTCAGAGAATCTGGAGAAATCACTGCACGTAAGCGATGATATTACGGATCTTCGATCCCTCAGGCGGTACTGCATCAAAAAGCGACATCGGTGTGTAAAGGATATCACCACATAGGCTCAGGAACACTTCAGAAAACCACTGTCAGTAACTACAGTTGGTCGCTACATCTGTAAGTGCAAGTTAAAACTCTACAAATGCAAAGCCAAAGCCATTTATCAACAACACCCAGAAACGCTTCGCCGGGCCCGAGCTCATCGAAGATGGACTGATGCAAGTGGAGAACTCTACTATGCAAAGCCAAAGCCATTTATCAAAAATGTGTTGCTGCCATTCAATTCTAAGTTAATGATTATTTGCAAAAAACAATTAAGTTTCTCATTTCGAACATTCAATATCTTGTCTTCGCAGTCTATTCAATTGAATATAAATTGAAAAGGATTTGCAAATCATTGTATTCTGTTTTTATTTACCATTTACACAACGTGCCTACTTCACTGGTTTTGGGTTTTGTACGAGCCAGTCTGCTCCACAACAAAAGGATGAGGAATAAGAAGGAGCTTATTGAAAACAGCGTGTATTACAATGGCGGACTCTCTATCTGTCACCAAAGGCAAAGACGTCACAAATCAGGTAAATTCCATGGAAGTATGAAGGAAGGCAAGATTGCCTCATAAATATCCCTGCCATGCCTCCCCAGTTTGATTTCATATTTTCTGGACTTATGGAGATCCCAAATACACAAGGTACCAGCAGGTACCAATCGGTAAGAAAAGTTGGTTTAGCAAAATAGGGGCCCTATTGTCTATATTTTCTTTTTCCATTCATCCATCCATTTCTACCGCTTGTCTCTCTCGGCAGAAGGCAGCGTACACCCTGTATAAGTTGCCTTAATTATACAAAAACTATTTTTTCATAAATAAATAAAAAAGATATATATATATATATACAGGTAAAAGCCAGTAAATTAGAATATTTTGAAAAACTTGATTTATTTCAGTAATTGCATTCAAAAGGTGTAACTTGTACATTATATTTATTCATTGCACACAGACTGATGCATTCAAATGTTTATTTCATTTAATTTTGATGATTTGAAGTGGCAACAAATGAAAATCCAAAATTCCGTGTGTCACAGAATTAGAATATTACTTAAGGCTAATACAAAAAAGGGATTTTTAGAAATGTTGGCCAACTGAAAAGTATGAAAATGAAAAATATGAGCATGTACAATACTCAATACTTGGTTGGAGCTCCTTTTGCCTCAATTACTGCGTTAATGCGGCGTGGCATGGAGTCGATGAGTTTCTGGCACTGCTCAGGTGTTATGAGAGCCCAGGTTGCTCTGATAGTGGCCTTCAACTCTTCTGCGTTTTTGGGTCTGGCATTCTGCATCTTCCTTTTCACAATACCCCACAGATTTTCTATGGGGCTAAGGTCAGGGGAGTTGGCGGGCCAATTTAGAACAGAAATACCATGGTCCGTAAACCAGGCACGGGTAGATTTTGCGCTGTGTGCAGGCGCCAAGTCCTGTTGGAACTTGAAATCTCCATCTCCATAGAGCAGGTCAGCAGCAGGAAGCATGAAGTGCTCTAAAACTTGCTGGTAGACGGCTGCGTTGACCCTGGATCTCAGGAAACAGAGTGGACCGACACCAGCAGATGACATGGCAACCCAAACCATCACTGATGGTGGAAACTTTACACTAGACTTCAGGCAACGTGGATCCTGTGCCTCTCCTGTCTTCCTCCAGACTCTGGGACCTCGATTTCCAAAGAAAATGCAAAATTTGCATGGTTGGGTGATGGTTTGGGGTGCCATGTCATCTGCTGGTGTCGGTCCACTCTGTTTCCTGAGATCCAGGGTCAACGCAGCCGTCTACCAGCAAGTTTTAGAGCACTTCATGCTTCCTGCTGCTGACCTGCTCTATGGAGATGGAGATTTCAAGTTCCAACAGGACTTGGCGCCTGCACACAGCGCAAAATCTACCCGTGCCTGGTTTACGGACCATGGTATTTCTGTTCTAAATTGGCCCGCCAACTCCCCTGACCTTAGCCCCATAGAAAATCTGTGGGGTATTGTGAAAAGGAAGATGCAGAATGCCAGACCCAAAAACGCAGAAGAGTTGAAGGCCACTATCAGAGCAACCTGGGCTCTCATAACACCTGAGCAGTGCCAGAATCTCATCGACTCCATGCCACGCCGCATTAACGCAGTAATTGAGGCAAAAGGAGCTCCAACCAAGTATTGAGTATTGTACATGCTCATATTTTTCATTTTCATACTTTTCAGTTGGCCAACATTTCTAAAAATCCCTTTTTTGTATTAGCCTTAAGTAATATTCTAATTTTGTGACACACGGAATTTTGGATTTTCATTTGTTGCCACTTCAAATCATCAAAATTAAATGAAATAAACATTTGAATGCATCAGTCTGTGTGCAATGAATAAATATAATGTACAAGTTACACCTTTTGAATGCAATTACTGAAATAAATCAAGTTTTTCCAAAATATTCTAATTTACTGGCTTTTACCTGTATATATATATATATATATATAAAACATGTTTTTTTATGGATAACTTTTAACCCTCAGCATATATTAAGGACTTGTTTGTCTTTTGAGGTAATTTTTTCCTCTATTTTTGGCCATAACTTTGGTTGTGTTACTTGTGAATTATTTTAGCAAAGAGTTTTTTTTTGTTTTTGTTTTTTATGTTGACTTATTATATTCTCATGTTAAATACTTTCCTGTCTGTGACAAGCGATGAACATGCAGAAAAACATGTTGCTGCAATTTGCAAAAGTTGATACAGCTTGGAGGTTCCCGCGAGCTGCAAGGAAGTGTTTATTGTGACCAAGCAAACAAATGTTTTAGTCAGACACACACACACACACACACATTATTTGCAGTGCCAGTCTCTCCATAAGTGCAGCACACATGCACACATGTTTTTTCCCACCCCAGAAGAAACTTAATTTGCGGTCCTAATCATTTGTTTTGCTCTTCATTGTATTTCTAAAGTGTCATGGCCGTTGTTGATTGTTATGTCATCACGTTATTAAGTACCACCCACCTCCCACAACTGCGTCAAACTCCTGTGAGAAACACTTGACCAAAATTGGACCATCCACAGGTGAAACTCATACAATTTGAATATCGTGCAAAGTTCATTCATGTCAGCAATTCAACTTCAAATGTGACACTAATAAGTGATCAAAACTCATTACATGCAAAGTGAGATAAGTAAAGCCTTTATACTTTTGATGTACACGGCTTACAGTTTTTGGAAAACCCCCAAATTTTCTGAGATTTTCAATAATAGTTTTCATAAGCCGTATGCCATAATCGTCACATTTATATCAAAAGAAGGCTTGAAATATCTTGAGTTGCATGTTATGAGCGTATGTCATATACTGTATTAGTTTCACCTTGTAAATCTAATTGCTGGAATAGACAAACCTTTGCACGATATTGACATTTTTTTTAGTTTCACCTGTAATTACAAACAGTAAATAGGACAAAATGAAACCATGAAGTTAGAAAATGCATGATTATTTTGTGTAATGATTGTACAGTTAAACATTTGAGTTAAAATGGAAGTCAATGGGCACTTTTTTGTCCCTATGATACTGCACTAATACACTACAATGCATGAAAATAACTAGTATTACTAATCTTATGTATATTTAGGCCTGATCTTTACCCCTAGCTCTTTAACATTTACTATATAGATGATAAGTCATTTTATGCAAATCTTTTAAAACAGGGGTCCCCAAACTTTTTGACTCGGGGGCCGCATTGGGTTAAAAAAAATTTGGCCGGGGGCCAGGCTATATATATATATATATATATATCAAAAAGCCCTTGATGAAAGCGGATCCAATTTCACCCTCACCTATGAACCCACGCCAGGAAACCAGCCAAAAAAGAACAGAAAACGGAACGACATCATCTGGTACAACCCCCCATACAGCAAAAACGTCTCAACGAACATTGGACACAAATTCCTCAATCTGATTGACAAACACTTTCCCAAAGACAACATCCTAAGAAAAGTATTCAACAAGAACAACATTAAATTGAGCTACAGCTGCATGAACAATATACGACAAATCATCTCAAACCACAACAAAACAATTGCAAATGAGCCGTCGGCCCTCAGACAGAGCGACTCCAAAACCAACAAAGGATGTAATTGTCGAAAGAAACCTGATTGCCCTCTCAACGGGGGGTGCTTACAAACATCAGTTGTCTACCAATCTAAGGTAATACGCAAGGACATTAACACATCCGACACATATGTAGGATTAACCGAGGGAGAATTCAAAACCAGATGGAACAATCACAAGGCTTCTTTCAGGAACAAAAACCTGCGAAATACCACAGAACTCAGCAAACACATTTGGGACCTCAAAGACAATAATGTTGAATATTCAATAACATGGCAAATTCTTGCATCCAGCACACCTTACAATAGTGGTAATAAAAGATGCAACCTATGCTTGAAAGAGAAACTGTTTATTATTTACCGTCCAGACCTGTCATCCCTCAACAAACGCAGCGAAATTGTAACAACATGCCGCCATAGACGGAAACACCTCCTAGGTAACACATGAGCCAATCACCACGCCCCTAGGCCAGCCTGTACCCACCCACTCTGTGCCCTATATAAACCATGGTATGCGAATGCTCCCATTAAAATCTCCTGACGATTGAGGGTACCCCCCTCATGAAACAGGCCTGTAGAGATGAAATAGTCTTGTGATTTTTTTCCCACACATACATATATATATATATATATATATATATATATATATATATATATATATATATATATATATATATATATATATATATGTTTATGTATATATACATATATACATTGTCTTTATAATCCGTTTTGTCATTTAACATCAATTAACATTGATGTTCATCAACATTTAACATTTATCGATTGGAAAGTTCATTTTTAGACAATATGATTTGCCTGAGCGGCTAGGAGACACCAAGAGTAACAAGCAGTAGAAAATGGATTAGAAAGGAAAGATTTAAAAAAAAATAATAATAATAAATAAATAAATAAAATTTTTTAACTTGGCACTTCCTGTGGGCCGGATTTTGGATGCTGGGGGGGCCGGATCCGGCCCGCGGGCCATAGTTTTAAAATATAAGACTGAAATAATTACAAAAAATGGGCATTCACAAAAGGTTAAAATAAAAAAATTAAACATATTTGCTATTTTTATATAGAGTTAAAGTTGATAAAGAAATTTTTGAGCAAAAATTTAGAAAATAATATGAATCCAAACATCTGTTATACAATTTTTCGTCTTTTAACTGTTAGATTAGGTATGCCTTAGAGCAGTGGTCCGTGGATCGATTGGTACCGGGCCGCACAAGAAATTTAATTTTTTTTTTTTTTTTTTTTTTTTTTATCAAATCAACATAAAAAACACAAGATACACTTACAATTAGTGCACCAACCCAAAAAACCTCCCTCCCCCATTTATACTCATTCACACTCATTCACACAAAAGGGTTGTTTCTTTCTGTTATTAATATTGTGGTTCCTACATTACATATCAATATATATCAATACAGTCTGCAGGGATACAGTCCGTAAGCACACATGATTGTATTTTTTTCCTGACAAAAAAAAAATACCATACAAATTTTCAAGCGTTGACCGGTCCGCAGTTACAAAAATGTTGGGGACCACTGCCTTAGAGGTTTTTTTTAATTTCATTTTGGTTATGCTTGCAGAGTTCTCTCTGTTCTCCTACAACAACGGCATGGTGATGTCCTCATGTCGGGAGCTTGACAACAACCGCAGTGCGCTTTCCGCTGCCTCCGCTTTTGCCATTGCTACAGCTGGAGCCAACGAGGGCACTCCCACCAAGGAGAAATATCGGCGGATGTCTCTCGCCAGCTCAGGTACTGTACATGTAGTTACCGGTACTAACCTTTGCATAAGCCAGGGGTGTCAAACTCATTTTAGCTCAGGGGCCGCATGGAGGAAAATCTATTCCCACGCTGGCCGGAGTGGTAAATTCATGGCATCAAAACTTAAAAATAAAGACAACTTCAAATTGTTTTCTTTGTCTTACTTGGGCCAAAAATAGAACAAGCACATTGTTAAGGTTTGCAGAGGAGGTGACGGCAACAGACACTAGATGGCAGTAATGTTCAATGATTTATTATATATAGTAATATATATAATAATAAACACTAAATATATGAACTAAGGAAATGGAGTGTGGCAAAATCCAAGAGTGTGTATGGTGTACGACTATGTGTAGTATTTAACTGAGGTGTGCGTTACCAAGTGTTGAACGAGAGATGAGGAAGTCCAGGGGAAGAGGGGAATCCGTGTCCAAGCGGGAGGTCGAGATCCAAGGAGCAGTCCGAGAAGCAGGGGAACGACGACGAGAAATGACGAGACACACAGCAACGTCAAAACACGGGAACGGAGGTTATACGCCAACAGATGATTATATTCCGGCGCCGGCATGCCAAGATGTCCAGGCTTATGAAGGCAGCTCCTTCATTCCAGGCAGGTGTGATGATTGCCGGCAAGTGATTGCAGCTGGCGGCAGCTGCAGGGCGGAGACGCGCGCGGCGCGTCCCTAGATCTGCGCCACAGTCTTGGGCGTGTCCCGCGGTGCTTGCAGCGCGCAAGGATGAGGACGCATTCCAATGCGCCCTGGCCGTGACACACATTCTGAAAATGTACACATGATAAATAATCCTCTTGACAAAACACTTCAAGGTAGTTGAAAATTTTGAGGAAAAAATTGGTGCGGTTTCAAAAACACCATAAAGAACACAATGAACTTAGACTTTGTCTCAGTGTTTTTTTTACAAAGCCATTAAACTTTAAGCACTTCCTGTTTAGGATTGTCATGTTGGCAGTTCACCAATAAAAACGTTTGGAAAAGCAATCGAATGTTTTCTCAAACCGCCGCATTAGTGGAATCCGCAACTGCCACAACACATTCATTTATTGATTGATTGAAACTTTTATTAGTAGATTGCACAGTACAGTACATATTCCGTGCAATTGACCACTAAATGGTAACACCCCAATAAGTTTTTCAACTTGTTTAAGTCGGGGTCCATTACATACAGTCATCACACAAGATAATCATCACAGTATATAAATTGAATTATTTACATTATTTACAATCCGGAGTGTGGGATATGGGGGGGGGGGGGGTTAAGTTTGGTTGGTATCATCACTTCAGTCATCAACTATTGCATCATCAGAGAAATGGACATTGGAACAGTGTAGGTCTGACTTGGTAGGATATGTACAGCAAGTATTGGACACAGAGAGAGAGATCAGAAATTATAAGAAAAAGTGACTGTTTGTTTACATTTGATTGTATACAATCCGAAGAGGTATGATGAGGAAGGGAGGGTGTTAGTTTAGGGTTGAAGTTGCCTGGAGGTGTACTTTTATTGCGGTTTTGAAGGAGGATAGAGATGCCCTTTCTTTTACACCTGTTGGGAGTGCATTCCACATTGATGTGGCATAGAAAGCGAATGAGTTAAGACCTTTGTTAGATCGGAATCTGGGTTTAACGTTGTTAGTGGAGCTCCCCCTGGTGTTGTGGTTATGGCGGTCATTTACGTTAAGGAAGTAGTTTGACATGTACTTCGGTATCAGGGAGGTGTAGCGGATTTTATAGACAAGGCTCAGTGCAAGTTGTTTTACTCTGTCCTCCACCCTGAGCCAGCCCACTTTGGAGAAGTGGGTAGGAGTGAGGTGTGATCTGGGGTGGAGGTCTAGAAGTAATCTGACTAGCTTGTTCTGGGATGTTTGGAGTCTAGATTTGAGGGTTTTGGAGGTGCTAGGGTACCAGGAGGTGCATGCGTAATCGAAAAAGGGTTGAACGAGAGTTCCCGCCAGAATCTTCATGGTGCTTTTGTTGACCAGAGAGGAGATTCTATAGAGAAATCTTGTTCGTTAGTTGACCTTTTTGATTACCTTGGTTGCCATTTTATCACAGGAAAGATTAGCCTCTAGAATGGAACCTAGGTAGGTGACCTCATCCTTCCTGGCGATAACAATGTCACCCACTTTTATAGTGAAGTCACTGACTTTCTTAAGGTTGATGTGGGACCCAAACAGGATGGATTCCATCATCATTCAAATATTACAATTATAATACAAACAAAACAATTATCAAAATGACACCATTATAGCCGAAATAAAGGTAACATAACTACAAACGTAACTGATGTGAACATAGCATATTTAAGCATAAAATGAAATAGAACAAACATAGAAACACACATTTTTACAATGGAGTTCAGGGTGCGCATCGGGCATTCAACCAATTGCAAGCGCTGCAAGGAACTCTAACTAAAAAGATAATGATAATGCTGACTTATGTCTTTACATTTTCTGTTTTGTTATTTTATCTGTTGAGTGGATCATTTACAATGAAAGAAGGTATTGTGCATCGATAATGCCGCCACCTGATGCAGCTCCTTGCTTGCACCTGCGCTGATTGGAGTACTGGCAGCCAATCCAGAGGGCGTTTGAAGTCAGCTGACACGTCATCTTTAAACACTGTCATGTGTGACGTGGATTACACTTGAATTTCTATTGCGACATCCAGCAGACACATTTAGAACAGAAGTTTCTTTCATTAA
Source organism: Nerophis lumbriciformis (assembly GCF_033978685.3). Taxonomy (NCBI): domain Eukaryota; kingdom Metazoa; phylum Chordata; class Actinopteri; order Syngnathiformes; family Syngnathidae; genus Nerophis; species Nerophis lumbriciformis. Next base: position 2,243,679 of record NC_084576.2, read on the forward strand.
AAAAAATGCTGCTTACTTTTATATTGATCAAATTGATCTTGCGGGTCGCAGGCTGGAATAAACCTGTTTGTGGTCCTGTGTGGCCTGCGGGTCGTACATTTGACACCCCTGGCATGAGCAGTGGTTAATTGGGCAAGTATTTGTGTAAAGTGATGGTGAACTAATATTTCCCATATTTCGGGCAGGTTTTCCAACAGATCAGAGAAACGGAGACAAAGAGTTTGTGATCAGACGAGCGGCGACCAACAGAGTCTTGAATGTTCTCAGACACTGGGTGTCCAAACACTCACCGGTAAATAAGACAGCAATGGTTATAAATGAAAAGTTTTAGTTTGGGGTTGGAAAGCAGCACCAAATGGGATCATGTTATCATACACATCCAAAGAGTCTTTGCTACAGACATTGGTCCATCCATCCATTTTCTACCGCTTATTCCCTTTGGGGTCGCGGGGGGCGCTGGAGCCTATCTCAGCTACAATCGGGCGGAAGGCGGGGTACACCCTGGACAAGTCGCCACCTCATCGCAGGGCCAACACAGATAGACAGACAACATTCACACTCACATCCACACACTAGGGCCAATTCAGTGTTGCCAATCAACTTATCCCCAGGTGCATGTCTTTGGAAGTGGGAGGAAGCCGGAGTACCCGGAGGGAACCCACGCAGTCACGGGGAGGACATGCAAACTCCACACAGAAAGATCCCGAGCCCGGGATTGAACCCAAGACTACTCAGGACCTTCGTATTGTGAGGCAGATGCACTAACCCCTCTGCCACCGTGAAAGTTTTATTTATTTAATTTTTAATATATTTTATTAATATTATTTTCTTATTTTCCCCCTCCCTCAGGGGGGAACTTGGCGGGGCGGTTGCTGGTTGTTCCATCTCCATCGTTGGGGTCCCTGCGGGTGGGGTGGGTGGTTCCCGTAGCCCTGTGCCGGGTGGTCCTGCGGCGGCCAATTTGGGTGGGGTGGCCGGGGGATGGCCTTGCCGCGCTCTCCAGGGGTGGGGGGGTGGGCTCGTGGGGGCCCGGTTGCCGGTGGGGCGGAGGCAGTCTTCCCGTCCGGTTGTGGGGAGTCTCTGGGCCCCCCGGGCGGGGCGTCCCGCCTTTCTGCCCGTGTGGGGTGTGGTCTCTCGCTGGCTTGGGGTCTGGCTGTCCCCTGCTTTTCTCGTGCCTTGTCCTCTGCCGGGTGTGTCTGTCTGCGGCCTGCTGCTGACCCTTGCGGGCGGCGCAGTGGGCCGGGCTCTGGGGTTCCGGTCGCTGGCCGGCTTGGCTGCGTGGGGGGAAGTGGTCCCTGGTTCTCTGGGCACCACACCTACTGTTTGTGGGTTGGGCTCTCGGGGAGGCTGGGGCCGTGCTCTGGCTCCCATGCACACTGGGAGTTGAATATATTGTACATACAAATTCACATTGGTATTGAACATAATAACTAAAGGAACAGAACATTCCTCATCTTAAATGATGCCTGAAATTAGGGGTGTCCAAAGCGCAGCTCGTTGTTTTTTTTGTTGTTTTTTTTATGGTTGGCGGCACATTGTAGAAGTAAAATCCAACCAAAAAACAATAAAAGTGAGAAAGATAGAGCAAAAAGGCACAATGTAAAGAAAAAAGGCTGAAATCCATCTATCCATTTTCTACCGCTTGTCCCTCTCGGGGTGGCGGGGAGTTCTGGAGCCTATCCCAGCAGCACTCAGGCGGAAAGCGGGGTACACCCTGGACAAGTCGCCACCTCCTCGCAGGGCCAACACAGACAACTTTCACACTCACATTCACACACTTGGGCCAATTTAGTGTTGCAAATTAGCTTATTCCCAGCATGAAGCCGGAGTACCCGAAATGTCGATACTAATAACTAATAACTTTGAAGATAAAGTGTTCCCTAGATTATTGCAGGAGTTACTATAAGTTCCAAACCCATTTTATATATTTATTTTATGATTTATATGATTGCTGTATGCATTTTACCTACTCAGTGGCCCAGTGGTTAGAGTGTCCGCCCTGAGATCGGTAAGTTGTGAGTTCAAACCCAGGCGGAGTCATACCAAAGACTATAAAAATGGGACCCATTACCTCCCTGCTTGGCACTCAGCATCATAGGTTGGAATTGGGCGTTATATCACCAAAAAATTATTCCTGGGCGTGGCCACCGCTGCTGCCCACTGCTCCCTTCACCTCCCAGGGGGTGAACAAGGGGATGGGTCAAATGCAAAGGACAAATTTCACCACACCTAGTGTGCGTGACAATCATTGGTACTTTAACTTAACTTAACTTAACTTTTAGGACTTTATAAACACTCCACACACTGTTATACATCGCATGTAATTGTAACATGTAACATTTTGTTACTCATAAATGATAATAGAAGAAGTCGCATGACGGCAATGACGAGTGGTGGCGTCACTCCCTTCTCCTTCCGAGTAGTAGCGCATTATTTTTAATAGCATACTTGCCAACCCTCCCGGATTTCCGGGAGACTCACGAAATTCAGCACCTCTACCGAAAACCTCCCGGGACAAATTTTCTCCCGAAAATCTCCCGAAATTCAGGCGGAGCTGGAGGCCACGCCCCCTTCCGCTCCATGCGGACCTTAGTCCGCTTTCCCACAATATAAACAGCGTGTCTGCCCAATCACATTTTAACTATAGAAAGATCGAGGGCAAGTTCTTGGTTTCTTATGTGGGTTTATTGTTAGGCAGTTTCATTAACGTCCTCCCAGCGCGGCAACAACGCACAACAACAGCAGTCACGTTTTCGTCTACCGTAAAGCAGTTTGTCTGCCGTAAACAGCAATGTTGTGACAGGGCAATACTGCCATCTACTGTACATGCATATGTGACAATAACATCTAGGGCTTTTAGAGAGTGCAGTGCACAACTGCGCACACAACAAGGAGACGAAGCAGAAGAACGAGGAAGATACAGCCGTGGCGACGCCGACGACGAGTAAGATGAAGAAATACGCTTGTAAGTTCCAAGCCGCAGCTGCGATTGGACCTGGATAGCCTCCGGGAAGAAGTAGTGGACTACCAAGTGCTTGGCAGTGAAGATCTTCCTCAGGAAGCAAAGATTGAGCGGTTTTGGGCCATGCTAGGGAGAGATGGAAGATTCCAGACTCTAGTGCATTTGATGAAAGCACTTTTGTGCGTGCCACACAGCAATGCATCATCAGAGAGGGTGTTCAGCATGGTTAGAAAAATAGTGACAGAGAATAGAACAAGGATGGACAATTCAACTCTTAACTCAACAATGAGTAGATGAGTGTTATGTGTGTGTATATGTGTAAATAAATGAACACTGAAATTCAAGTATTTATTTTATTTATATATATATATATATATATATATATATATATATATATATATATATATATATATATATATATATATATATAGTAAAATAAATATATATTTATAGCTAGAATTCACTGAAAGTCAAGTATTTCTTATATATATATATATATATATATATATATATATATATATATATATATATATATATATATATATATATATATATATCTCCTCTCTGAGCTGCCACCTTACCGTGGTAGAGGAGTTTGCGTGTCCCAATGATCCTAGGAGCTATGTTGTCCGGGGGCTTTATGCCCCCTGGTAGGGTCTCCCAAGACAAACTGGTCCTAGGTGAGGGATCAGACAAAGAGCAGCTCGAAGACCTCCATGACGAATAAAAATAAAGGACCCAGATTTCCCTCGCCCGGACGCGGGTCACCGGGGCCCCCCTCTGGAGCCAGGCCCGGAGGTGGGGCACGATGGCGAGCGCCTGTCCCCATGGGCACAGCCCGAAGAGGCAACGTGGGTCCCCCCTCCAATGGGCTCACCACCCATAGCAGGGGCCATAGAGGTCGGGTGCAGTGTGAGCTGGGCGGCAGCCGAAGGCAGGGCACTTGGCGGTCCGATCCTCGGCTACAGAAGCTAGCTCTTGGGACGTGGAACGTCACCTCGCTGGGGGGGAAGGAGCCTGAGCTAGTGCGCGAGGTGGAGAAGTTCCGGCTAGATATAGTCGGACTCACTTCGACGCACAGCAAGGGCTCTGGAACCAGTTCTCTCGAGAGGGGCTGGACTCTCTTCCACTCTGAAACCTGGAGAGGCGTGATTGGGAAAAATGGCCGCCCGGATCTGAACCCGAGTGGTGTTCTGTTATTGGACTTTTGTGCCCGTCACAGATTGTCCATAATGAACACCATGTTCGAACATAAGGGTGTCCATATGTGCACTTGGCACCAGGACACCCTAGGCCGCAGTTCCATGATCGACTTTGTAGTTGTGTCATCGGATTTGCGGCCTCATGTTTTGGACACTCGGGTGAAGAGAGGGGCGGAGCTTTCAACCGATCACCACCTGGTGGTGAGTTGGCTGCGATGGTGGGGGAGGATGCCGGACAGACCTGGCAGGCCCAAACGCATTGTGAGGGTTTGCTGGGAACGTCTGGCAGAGTCTCCTGTCAGAGAGAGTTTCAATTCCCACCTCCGGAAGAACTTTGAACATGTCACGAGGGAGGTGCTGGACATTGAGTCCGAGTGGACCATGTTCCGCGCCTCTATTGTCGAGGCAGCTGATTGGAGCTGTGGCCGCAAGGTAGTTGGTGCCTGTCGTGGCGGTAATCCTAGAACCCGTTGGTGGACACCGGCGGTGAGGGATGCCGTCAAGCTGAAGAAGGAGTCCTATCGAGTTCTTTTGGCTCATAGGACTCCTGAGGCAGCGGACAGGTACCGACAGGCCAAGCGGTGTGCGGCTTCGGCGGTTGCGGAGGCAAAAACTCGGACATGGGAGGAGTTCGGAGTAGCCATGGAAAACGACTTCCGGACGGCTTCGAAGCGATTCTGGACCACCATCCGCCGCCTCAGGAAGGGGAAGCAGTGCACTATCAACACCGTGTATGGTGAGGATGGTGTTCTGCTGACCTCGACTGCGGATGTTGTGGATCGGTGGAGGGAATACTTTGAAGACCTCCTCAATCCCACCAACACGTCTTCCTATGAGGAAGCAGTGCCTGGGGAATCTGTGGTGGGCTCTTCTATTTCTGGGGCTGAGGTTGCTGAGGTAGTTAAAAAGCTCCTCGGTGGCAAGGCCCCGGGGGTGGATGAGATCCGCCCGGAGTTCCTTAAGGCTCTGGATGCTGTGGGGCTGTCTTGGTTGACAAGACTCTGCAGCATCGCGTGGACATCGGGGGCGGTACCTCTGGATTGGCAGACCGGGGTGGTGGTTCCTCTCTTTAAGAAGGGGAACCGGAGGGTGTGTTCTAACTATCGTGGGATCACACTCCTCAGCCTTCCCGGTAAGGTCTATTCAGGTGTACTGGAGAGGAGGCTACGCCGGATAGTCGAACCTCGGATTCAGGAGGAACAGTGTGGTTTTCGTCCTGGTCGTGGAACTGTGGACCAGCTCTATACTCTCGGCAGGGTCCTTGAGGGTGCATGGGAGTTTGCCCAACCAGTCTACATGTGCTTTGTGGACTTGGAGAAGGCATTCGACCGTGTCCCTCGGCAAGTCCTGTGGGGAGTGCTCAGAGAGTATGGCGTATCGGACTGTCTGATTTTGGCGGTCCGCTCCCTGTATGATCAGTGTCAGAGCTTGGTCCGCATTGCCGGCAGTAAGTCGGACACGTTTCCAGTGAGGGTTGGAATCCGCCAAGGCTGCCCTTTGTCACCGATTCTGTTCATAACTTTTATGGACAGAATTTCTAGGTGCAGTCAAGGCGTTGAGGGGATCCGGTTTGGTGGCTGCAGGATTAGGTCTCTGCTTTTTGCAGATGATGTGGTCCTGATGGCTTCATCTGGCCAGGATCTTCAGCTCTCGCTGGATCGATTCGCAGCCGAGTGTGAAGCGACTGGGATGAGAATCAGCACCTCCAAGTCCATGGTTCTCGCCCGGAAAAGGGTGGAATGCCATTTTCGGGTTGGGAAGGAGACCCTGCCCCAAGTGGAGGAGTTCAAGTACCTAGGAGTCTTGTTCACGAGTGAGGGAAGAGTGGATCGTGAGATCGACAGGCGGATCGGTGCGGCGTCTTCAGTAATGCGGACACTGTATCGATCCGTTGTGGTGAAGAAGGAGCTGAGCCGGAAGGCAAAGCTCTCAATTTACCGGTCGATCTACGTTCCCATCCTCACCTATGGTCATGAGCTTTGGGTTATGACCGAAAGGACAAGATCACGGGTACAAGCGGCCGAAATGAGTTTCCTCCGCCGGGTGGCGGGGCTCTCCCTTAGAGATAGGGTGAGAAGCTCTGCCATCCGGGGGGAGCTCAAAGTAAAGCCACTGCTCCTCCACATCGAGAGGAGCCAGATGAGGTGGTTCGGGCATCTGGTCAGGATGCCACCCGATCGCCTCCCTCGGGAGGTGTTTAGGGCACGTCCGACCGGTAGGAGGCCACGGGGAAGACCCAGGACACGTTGGGAAGACTATGTCTCCCGGCTGGCCTGGGAACGCCTCGGGATCCCCCGGGAGGAGCTGGACGAAGTGGCTGGGGAGAGGGAAGTCTGGGCTTCCCTGCTTAGGCTGCTGCCCCCGCGACCCGACCTCGGATAAGCGGAAGAAGATGGATGGATGGATGGATATATATATATATATATATATATATATATATATATATATATATATATATATATATATATGAAATACTTGACTTGGTGAATTCTAGCTGGAAATAAATATACTCCTCCCCTCTTAATTACGCTCCCAACCACGCCCCCTCCCACCCCCCACCTCCTGAAATCGGAGGTTTCAAGGTTGGCAAGTATGTTTAATAGACATTGTTGTCGTTGTCCTTATATTCTTTTCTCATTGATCTTGTCATGGCAGCTAGTAGATATTATCTTGTAGCTAACCTACTTTCCTTTAGCCTAGCAATGAAGAGGTTCACCTTTTCGCCGATAGTAAGCAGCTTCTTTCCGGGGCTTATGGTCTGAGCCAGAAGCCTTAGAAGGCGCAAAACAACATACGTTGTCGGGATTGTTCCCACAAGACCATGTCAAGCAGACACACATGCAACAGCTACAAACAACATAATTAATATTTGTTTTAAAACATTAAAGTGGGCCCCAGCAGCCTCTGATTTGTCATTATGGAGCCCTCAGGGGAAACGACTAACTGCTTTTATCTGACCTTGTCCATCTAGGACTTTGAGAGCAATAATGAGTTGAAAACAAAGGTCATCGCCTTCCTGGAGGAAGTGATGCACGACCCTGAGCTACTAACCCAGGAGAGGAAAGCAGCCGCCAATATCATCAGGTGCGCTTCGAACTCAATTTCACTCTCATACGTATGAATATTACCATAAAGAGTATCCATCTTACGCTGGTTTAACTGTCTGCTAGAACCCTCACTCAGGATGATCACTGTGACAATCAGATCGCCCTCGAAGACGTGACGCAACTTGTTAGTGAAGTAAGAAAACATTTCCCATTTGTATTTCATTCCCTATGAAACATCGTAATGTTTGAACAAACAATAATGTCAATCAATAAAATGCTTAGATCTTTTTCCCCGTTACATCACGCATTTGATTGGCCGCTTGACTTCAGATGTACACAACATGAGACAAATTGTTCTGTTCTTTCACAGTAGTGCAAGTGTAACCGGCCTGGTTCAGTCCCTGCTTATTCTGTTCCACCCGGAACTCGAATGTGGGTCGCCGGCATGGGAGACAAGTGTGCTAGCTACCGAGCTAAAAGCCCGGGCTATCAACTAGGGATGTCCGATAATGGCTTTTTGACGATATTTGATATTCCGATATTGTCCAACTCTTTAATTACTGATACCGATATCAACCGATATGTACAGTTGTGGAATTAACACATTATTATGCCTAATTTGGACAACCAGGTATGGTGAAGATAAGGTTTTGTTTTTTTTAATTAATAAAATAAAATAAGATAAATAAATTAAAAACATTTTCTTGAATAAAAAAGAAAGTAAAACAATATAAAAACAGTTACATAGAAACTAGTAATTAATGAAAATTAGTACAGTTAACTGTTAAAGGTTAGTACTATTAGTGGACCAGCAGCACGCACAATCATGTGTGCTTACGGACTGTATCCCTTGCAGACTGTATTGATATATATTGATATATAATGTAGGAACCACAATATTAATAACAGAAAGAAACAACCCTTTTGTGTGAATGAGTGTAAATGGGGGAGGGAGGTTTTTTGGGTTGGTGCACTAATTGTAAGTGTATCTTGTGTTTTTTATGTTGATTTAATTAAAAAATATATATATATACAAATACAAATACAAAAACGATGCCGATAAAAAAAAAAAAAACGATACCGATAATTTCCGATATTCAATCAATCTTTATTTATATAGCCCTAAATCACAAGTGTCTCAAAGGGCTGCACAAGCCACAACGCATAAGGCAAGGAAAAACTCACCCCAGTGGGACGTCGATGTGAATGACTATGAGAAACCTTGGAGAGGACCGCATATGTGGGTAACCCCCCCCCTCTAGGGGAGACCGAAAGCAATGGATGTCGAGTGGGTCTGACATAATATTGTGAGAGTCCAGTCCATAGTGGATCCAACATAATAGTAAGAGTCCAGTCCATAGTGGGGCCAGCAGGACACCATCCCGAGCGGAGACGGGTCAGCAGCGCAGAGATGTTCCCAGCCGATGCACAGGCGAGCGGTCCACCCCGGGTCCCGACTCTGGACAGCCAGCACTTCATCCATGGCCACCGGACCTGTGCGCTCCCCCCCCCCCCTCGAGGAAAAGGGGAGCAGAGGAGAAAAGAAAAGAAACGGCAGATCAACTGGTCTAACGGGGGCTATTTAAAGGCTAGAGTATACAAATGAGTTTTAAGATGGGACTTAAATGCTTCTACTGAGGTAGCATCTCTAATTGTTACCGGGAGGGCATTCCATAGTACTGGAGCCCGAATAGAAAACGCTCTATAGCCCGCAGACTTTTTTTGGGCTCTGGGAATCACTAATAAGCCGGAGTTCTTTGAACGCAGATTTCTTGCCAGGACATATGGTACAATGCAATCGACAAGATAGGACGGAGCTAGACCGTGTAGTATTTTATACGTAAGTAGTAAAACCTTAAAGTCACATCTTAAGTGCACAGGAAGCCAGTGCAGGTGAGCCAGTATAGGTATATATATATAGGTATATATGTATATAAAGGTATATACAGTATAGGCGTAATATGATCAAACTTTCTTGTTCTTGTCAAAAGTCTAGCAGCCGCATTTGTAGTCTTTTAATGCTAGACATAGGGAGACCCGAAAATAATACGTTACAGTAGTTGAGACGAGACGTAACGAACGCATGAATAATGATCTCAGCGTCGCTAGTGGATAAAATAGAACGAATTTTAGCGATATTACGGAGATGAAAGAAGGCCGTTTTAGTAACACTCTTAATGTGTGATTCAAAGGAGAGAGTTGGGTGGAAGATAATACCCAGATTCTTTACTGATTCGCCTTGTGTAATTGTTTGGTTGTCAAATGTTAAGGTGGTATTATTAAATAAATGTCGGTGTTTAGCAGGACCGATAATCAGCATTTCCGTTTTCTTGGCGTTGAGTTGCAAGAAGTTAGCGGACATCCATTGTTTAATTTCATTAAGACACGCCTCCAGCTGACTACAATCCGGCGTGTTGGTCAGCTTTAGGGGCATGTAGAGTTGGGTGTCATCAGCATAACAGTGAAAGCTAACACCGTATTTGCGTATGATGTCGCCTATTATATTACATTTTAACGCATTTATCGGCCGATAATATCGGCAGGCCGATATTATCGGACATCTCTACTATCAACCCAATAGCCAGCACTGCTGTTGAGGTTGTCAAGGAATGAGGTTTACCAACGTATACATGGCCCAGCCACACTGGCTGGCCTCCGTTACCTCACACCCATCCGGGTCACGACACCACTGTTATACGGTGGGTCACTCCCTGCTTTCTGTTCCACCCGGGACTTGAATCTGGGCCGTCCACATGAAAGGCAAGCGTATTTAACTACCGATTTATAAGACCTCAAAAGCAGCGCTGGCAATATATGGGTGCTCAAAATATTTGATCGACATCCAAATCGAGATATAGACTTATTTCGAGTCTAAACCGATTAATAATTTTCAAGAATTTATTTATTTATTTTTTGGCTATTTTTTTTTAGGAATCAATTTTTTAATTTAAACACTAAGCAACTATTATTGATCTTAGCATTATTATTGATATTATTGCGTTTATTAATTTTTGGTTTTCCTTTTTTTTAGTATTGTATTTGTATGTCCTAGGGCAGGGGTGCTCACACTTTTTCTGCAGGCGAGCTACTTTTCAATTGATCAAGTCGTGGGGATCTACCTCATTCATATATATCATTTATATTTACTTATTTATGAAATATATGTTTTTGTTAACAAGTTAGAGGTGTTTAATGATAATGCAAGCATGTTTAACACATATAGTTAATATTGTTAATAAATTAAAGGTGTTTAATGATAATACAAGTATGTTTAATACATATAGTTAATATTGTTAACAAGTAAAGGGTGTTTAAAGATAATGAAAGCATGTTTAACTCATATAGTTAATATTGTTAAAAAATTAAAGGTGTTTAATGATAATACAAGCATGTTAAATACATATAGTTAATATTGTTAACAAGTTAAAGGTGTTTAATGATAATACAAGCATGTTTAACACATAGTTACTATTGTTAAAAAATTAAAGGTGTTTAATGATAATACAAGAATGTTTAATACATATAGTTAATATTGTTAACAAGTTAAAGGTGTTTAAAGATAATACAAGCATGTTTAACACATATAGTTAATATTGTTAATAAGTTAAAGGTGTTTAAAGATAATACAAGCATGTTTAACACATATAGATTCCTTTCTTTCATGAAGACAAGAATATAAGTTGGTGTATTACCTGATTCTGATGACTTGCATTGATAGGAATCAGACAGTGGTGCTAATAAGGTCCGCATTTTCGAATGGAGGAGAAAAAAAGTCCTCCTTTCTGTCCAATACCACATGAAAGTGGTTGGTTTTTGGCATCTTATTTGTCCAGCTTCCGTACTCCTTTGTATACACTTTACAAGAAATACATTGTCGGCAAACTCCGTAGCTTGCTAGCTTGTGCACGCCAGCTTTCTGAGACTCCTATTTTGTTAGCGCAACTGTGCAACTGTGCAGTCGGTCTTTGGAGTTTTGACGACAGGTACGGCGCCAGAGTCTGTTGAAATAAAGTGTTTCTCGCCTTCCAGTCGGTCATTTTAATGAGCTGGCAGCAGCCAGCGTCATCTCAGAAGACCCTCGGGTGCCGTGAATGTCAATCAAGTGACGAAAATGACGTCATTGTGAAGATTTATGATCGCTCATTTTTAGGACTATTTTTTTAATGCCTGGCTGGTGATCGACTGACACACCCTCCGAGATCGACCGGTAGCTCGCGATCGACGTAATGAGCACCCCTGCCCTAGGGTAAACTGGGTGTAACACACTGACAAAGCTTAACCTATTGTGACTATAACAATCTACAAGGTTAATGTAGGTTGCTTCTCTTTCTCCCCCTCCATTTTTCTGCATTCTTTCGTATCTCAAGTTATCATTACGTATATGTATTGTTGCATTTAAACAACTGTATTGTTGATAATAAAGGTAAATTATTGGTATTGTTCATTATCAATAGCGCTATTTCTATTGGTATTTGTATTGATCCATTTGTAGTGTAATAATGCTCATTGTCATTTCTGTATTATTTTTTATTTTTCGCTAACTGCTTATTTGCTATTTCTTTTACCATCATATTTGTACATGTCATATTTGCTGATGTTGCTCTATTGTTGTTGTTGTTGTTGTTTGCTGTTGTTGTTTTTGTCTCTCTGTCTAATCCCCCTCTTATCCCCACAATTTCCCCCTCTGTCTTCTTTTTTTTCTCTTTCTATCCCCTCCTGCTCCGGCCCGGCTGCACTAACTGATAATATAAATACATTTAATAAAGTCAAATACAAATAAGGCAACAAGAGAAGTATCCTACACTTCTCTTTTGTAAAGTAAATCTGAACAGCTGAAATGGGCATCTACATCAACTACAGGTAAAAGCCAGTAAATTAGAATATTTTGAAAAACTTGATTTATTTCAGTAATTGCATTCAAAAGGTGTAACTTGTACATTATATTTATTCATTGCACACAGACTGATGCATTCAAATGTTTATTTCATTTAATTTTGATGATTTGAAGTGGCAACAAATGAAAATCCAAAATTCCGTGTGTCACAAAATTAGAATATTACTTAAGGCTAATACAAAAAAGGGATTTTTAGAAATGTTGGCCAACTGAAAAGTATGAAAATGAAAAATATGAGCATGTACAATACTCAATACTTGGTTGGAGCTCCTTTTGCCTCAATTACTGCGTTAATGCGGCGTGGCATGGAGTCGATGAGTTTCTGGCACTGCTCAGGTGTTATGAGAGCCCAGGTTGCTCTGATAGTGGCCTTCAACTCTTCTGCGTTTTTGGGTCTGGCATTCTGCATCTTCCTTTTCACAATACCCCACAGATTTTCTATGGGGCTAAGGTCAGGGGAGTTGGCGGGCCAATTTAGAACAGAAATACCATGGTCCGTAAACCAGGCACGGGTAGATTTTGCGCTGTGTGCAGGCGCCAAGTCCTGTTGGAACTTGAAATCTCCATCTCCATAGAGCAGGTCAGCAGCAGGAAGCATGAAGTGCTCTAAAACTTGCTGGTAGACGGCTGCGTTGACCCTGGATCTCAGGAAACAGAGTGGACCGACACCAGCAGATGACATGGCACCCCAAACCATCACCCAACCATGCAAATTTTGCATTTCCTTTGGAAATCGAGGTCCCAGAGTCTGGAGGAAGACAGGAGAGGCACAGGATCCACGTTGCCTGAAGTCTAGTGTAAAGTTTCCACCATCAGTGATGGTTTGGGGTGCCATGTCATCTGCTGGTGTCGGTCCACTCTGTTTCCTGAGATCCAGGGTCAACGCAGCCGTCTACCAGCAAGTTTTAGAGCACTTCATGCTTCCTGCTGCTGACCTGCTCTATGGAGATGGAGATTTCAAGTTCCAACAGGACTTGGCGCCTGCACACAGCGCAAAATCTACCCGTGCCTGGTTTACGGACCATGGTATTTCTGTTCTAAATTGGCCCGCCAACTCCCCTGACCTTAGCCCCATAGAAAATCTGTGGGGTATTGTGAAAAGGAAGATGCAGAATGCCAGACCCAAAAACGCAGAAGAGTTGAAGGCCACTATCAGAGCAACCTGGGCTCTCATAACACCTGAGCAGTGCCAGAAACTCATCGACTCCATGCCACGCCGCATTAACGCAGTAATTGAGGCAAAAGGAGCTCCAACCAAGTATTGAGTATTGTACATGCTCATATTTTTCATTTTCATACTTTTCAGTTGGCCAACATTTTTAAAAATCCCTTTTTTGTATTAGCCTTAAGTAATATTCAAATTTTGTGACACACGGAATTTTGGATTTTCATTTGTTGCCACTTCAAATCATCAAAATTAAATGAAATAAACATTTGAATGCATCAGTCTGTGTGCAATGAATAAATATAATGTACAAGTTACACCTTTTGAATGCAATTACTGAAATAAATCAAGTTTTTCAAAATATTCTAATTTTCTGGCTTTTACCTGTATATGATTTGCCTGAGAAGCTGGACAGGACACCCAAAAAAAAAAAAAAAAAAGTTTATTTTTTTATTTTTTTATTTTTTTTTAAATAATGTAATGCGATCTACCAATACTACCTTTGCGATCGACTGGTGGATCGCGATCGACGTATTGAGCACCCCTGTCCTAGGGCATTCAATTGATCGCAACTGGACTGTTTGGTTTGTCTTAGAAGACGTTTCACCGCTTGTCTGAGTAGACTTCATCAGTTCATGTTCATAGACTTAGATTGGTCAGATCTCGTCCAGCGGCTGGTGCTAAAACCCCAGGCAATTTAGCTTCCAACAAATAACAGGAGGTAGAAACTTTTTGGGTCACAAAAGGTGACCAGAATTCCATTTGTGCCATTTGTTTACAACTGAATGGAATGTTTACATGGGGGATTCCAACTATTTTGGACTGGTAGTAGTCGACCGTTCTGCCACACAATATCTCAATACTAACGAGGGGAAATTACACTTCAATGACTGTTGTTGGCCTTGACAGCAGGATTGCTCGTTTGCATCAAAACAGTTGTTTTTGTCACTAGGATAAGGCAATACCATCCTTGCCCTGGCTTTGGAGTATAATTATTTGGGGTTTTGGCACCAGCCGCTAGACTAGATCTAACCAAAGCTAAGTCTATGAGCATGAACTGATGACGCCTACTCGAATGAGCGGCGAAACGTCTTCTAAGACAAACCAAACAGTCCAGTTGTGATGGATTGAATGCCCTGAGATGACAATGACCTGATGAATGAGAACATTCATAGACATGTATTTGTATGTCTTCTCAATTGCTTTGTAAATTACTAAGTATTGTAAATCTATTGTAAAGCTGTGATTGGGTTGGAATTGGAGTTGCTCCATTTTCTTTTATTATATTGATTAACATTCGGTGAATTTGTAAATAATTATGTTTTGAATTACAAACCCCGTTTCCATATGAGTTGGGAAATTGTGTTAGATGTAAATACAAACGGAATATAATGATTTGCAAATCATTTTCAACCCATATTCAGTTGAATATGCTAAACTTTTTTTTTTTTTGCAAATAATCATTAACTTTAGAATTTGATGCCAGCAACACGTGACAAAGAAGTTGGGAAAGGTGGCAATAAATACTGATAAAGTTGAGGAATGCTCATCAAACACTTATTTGGAACATCCCAAAGGTGAACAGGCAAATTGGGAACAGGTGGGTGCCATGATTGGGTATAAAAGTAGATTCCATGAAATGCTCAGTCATTCACAAACAAGGATGGGGCGAGTGTCACCACTTTGTCAACAAATGCGTGAGAAAATTGTTGAACTGTTTAAGAAAAACCTTTCTCAACCAGCTATTGCAAGGAGTTTAGGGATTTCACCATCGACCGTCCGCAATATCATCAAAGGGTTCAGAGAATCTGGAGAAATCACTGCACGTAAGCAGCTAAGCCCATGACCTTCGATCCCTCAGGCTGTACTGCATCAACAAGCGACATCAGTGTGTAAAGGATATCACCACATGGGCTCAGGAACACTTCCGAAACCCACTGTCAGTAACTACAGTTTGTCGCTACATCTGTAAGTGCAAGTTAAAACTCTCCTATGCAAGGCGAAAACCGTTTATCAACAACACCCAGAAACACCGTCGGCTTTGCTGGGCCTGAGCTCATCTAAGATGGACTGATACAAAGTGGAAAAGTGTTCTGTGGTCTGACGAGTCCACATTTCAAATTGTTTTTGGAAACTGTGGACGTCGTGTCCTCTGGACCAAAAAGGAAAATAACCATCCGGATTGTTATAGGCGCAAATTTGAAAAGCCAGCATCTGTGATGGTATGGGGGTGTATTAGTGCCCAAGACATGGGTAACTTACACATCTGTGAAGGCGCCATTAATGCTGAAAGGTACATACAGGTTTTGGAGCAACATATGTTGCCATCCAAGCAACGTTACCATGGACGCCCCTGCTTATTTCAGCAAGACAATGCCAAGCCACGTGTTACATCAACGTGGCTTCATAGTAAAAGAGTGCGGGTACTAGACTGGCCTGCCTGTAGTCCAGACCTGTCTCGCATTGAAAATGTGTGGCGCATTATGAAGCCTAAAATAGCACAACGGAGACCCCCGGACTGTTGAACAACTTAAGCTGTACATCAAGCAAGAATGGGAAAGAATTCCACCTGAGAAGCTTAAAAAATGTGTCTCCTCAGTTCCCAAACATTTACTGAGTGTTGTTAAAAGGAAAGGCCATGTAACACAGTGGTGAACCTGCCCATTCCCAAATACTTTGGCACGTGTTGCAGCCATGAAATTCTAAGTTAATTATTATTTGCAAAAAATATGGTTGAAAAGGATTTGCAAATCATTGTATTCCGTTTATATTTACATATAACACAATTTCCCAACTCATATGGAAACGGGTTTTGTAAATCTATTGTAAAGCTGCGTTTGGGTTGGGATTGGAGTTGCTCCATTTTCTTTTGTTATATTGATTAACATTCGGTGAATTTGTAAATAATTATGTTTTGAATTTGTTTTTTTAGACCAATGCCTTTTTAGGCATCTAAGAGGTGCTTTTGTAACCTGTTTTGAAAAGGTTTTATTATACCAAACAATATATTTCTTGAATCAAATTTTCACCCCAAGAATCTGAATCGAATTGAATGGTAAGGTGCCCAAAGACCCTATATATGAAAAAATACTGTGTATATTTGAAATACATTATATACATTTGGTAAATTGTAAATGGATTATACTGTTATACCTTCAAGGTACTCAAAGTGCTTGGACACTATTTCCACATTCACCCATTCACACACACACACACTGATGGTGGGAGCTGCCATGCAAAGCTCTAACCATCATCAGGAGCAAGGGTGAAGTGTCAGGGACACAACGGATGTGACTAGGATGGCGGAAGCTGGGGATCAAACCAGGAACCCTTAAGTTGCTAGCATGGCCGCTATACCACCCGAGCCACGCTGTCCCCATATTGTATCACAATATTGTATGCACTACATCTACTTATATACAGGTAAAAGCCAGTAAATTAGAATATTTTGAAAAACTTGATTTATTTCAGTAATTGCATTCAAAAGGTGTAACTTGTACATTATATTTATTCATTGCACACAGACTGATGCATTCAAATGTTTATTTCATTTAATTTTGATGATTTGAAGTGGCAACAAATGAAAATCCAAAATTCCGTGTGTCACAAAATTAGAATATTACTTAAGGCTAATACAAAAAAGGGATTTTTAGAAATGTTGGCCAATTGAAAAGTATGAAAATGAAAAATATGAGCATGTACAATACTCAATACTTGGTTGGAGCTCCTTTTGCCTCAATTACTGCGTTAATGCGGCGTGGCATGGAGTCGATGAGTTTCTGGCACTGCTCAGGTGTTATGAGAGCCCAGGTTGCTCTGATAGTGGCCTTCAACTCTTCTGCGTTTTTGGGTCTGGCATTCTGCATCTTCCTTTTCACAATACCCCACAGATTTTCTATGGGGCTAAGGTCAGGGGAGTTGGCGGGCCAATTTAGAACAGAAATACCATGGTCCGTAAACCAGGCACGGGTAGATTTTGCGCTGTGTGCAGGCGCCAAGTCCTGTTGGAACTTGAAATCTCCATCTCCATAGAGCAGGTCAGCAGCAGGAAGCATGAAGTGCTCTAAAACTTGCTGGTAGACGGCTGCGTTGACCCTGGATCTCAGGAAACAGAGTGGACCAACACCAGCAGATGACATGGCACCCCAAACCATCACTGATGGTGGAAACGTTACACTAGACTTCAGGCAACGTGGATCCTGTGCCTCTCCTGTCTTCCTCCAGACTCTGGGACCTCGATTTCCAAAGGAAATGCAAAATTTGCATGGTTGGGTGATGGTTTGGGGTGCCATGTCATCTGATGGTGTCGGTCCACTCTGTTTCCTGAGATCCAGGGTCAACGCAGCCGTCTACCAGCAAGTTTTAGAGCACTTCATGCTTCCTGCTGCTGACCTGCTCTATGGAGATGGAGATTTCAAGTTCCAACAGGACTTGGCGCCTGCACACAGCGCAAAATCTACCCGTGCCTGGTTTACGGACCATGGTATTTCTGTTCTAAATTGGCCCGCCAACTCCCCTGACCTTAGCCCCATAGAAAATCTGTGGGGTATTGTGAAAAGGAAGATGCAGAATGCCAGACCCAAAAACGCAGAAGAGTTGAAGGCCACTATCAGAGCAACCTGGGCTCTCATAACACCTGAGCAGTGCCAGAAACTCATCGACTCCATGCCACGCCGCATTAACGCAGTAATTGAGGCAAAAGGAGCTCCAACCAAGTATTGAGTATTGTACATGCTCATATTTTTCATTTTCATACTTTTCAGTTGGCCAACATTTCTAAAAATCCCTTTTTTGTATTAGCCTTAAGTAATATTCTAATTTTGTGACACACGGAATTTTGGATTTTCATTTGTTGCCACTTCAAACCATCAAAATTAAATGAAATAAACATTTGAATGCATCAGTCTGTGTGCAATGAATAAATATAATGTACAAGTTACACCTTTTGAATGCAATTACTGAAATAAATCAAGTTTTTCAAAATATTCTAATTTACTGGCTTTTACCTGTATAATGTATGTGTGATCTAGCTAGAAAGCCACATTTTTTTGTATTATCACATTTCTAATTGAAGGAAGAGTTCTTGATAAATTAAATACAATTGGGCTGTTTCCTTCCTCTGAGGTGATAAACGACAGAATAGAGTTGAAATAATGCAAAAGCCACAGCTGATCATGACCATCTTTGAACTTTTAGGTGGGCCAAGGCAAAGCGGAGCCCTTTGAGAACCACTCGGCCTTGGAGGTTGCAGAGCAGCTCACCCTGCTGGACCATCTGGTGTTCAAGGTCATCCCATACGAGTGAGTGTGACCAGGACCAACACCTTGAAAAGGGCGCTGGCTGTAACATTCTTGACTGATTCACTCAACAGGGAATTCTTCGGTCAAGGCTGGATGAAGAACGACAAGAACGAGAAGACGCCGTACATCATGAGAACGACAAAGCACTTCAACGATGTTGGTCGCGTTTCCAGTCACGCTGTAAAAATGGTGTCGGGTTTTTTAGGGTTAATCCCTCTTTTCTGGTCAAGATAAGCAACCTGATCGCCACAGAGATCTTGCGCTCGGACGACGTGGTCACCCGGGTGGCTGTGATTGAGAAGTGGGTGGCGGTGGCGGACATCTGCCGCTGTCTCCACAACTACAACGCCGTGCTTGAGATCACCTCCTCCCTGAACAGAAGTTCTGTCTTCCGCCTCAAAAAGACCTGGCTCAAGGTGTCCAAGCAGGTAGTTCACAACACAAGAGTGTGCTATTAAGCTGTGTGTGTGTGTGTTCTTGTATTTCTACCCTTCTTGAGACATCAACACGGAAAAGTACCTTCCATATGAGGACTGGTGAACAAGTTAGGACTGAAATCATGGTCCCAATACGGATAGAGAGCCAAATACTAGAGTCCGTGAACATTGCTCCAAAGTCAGGAATTTTTTGTTGATTTAATGTGCATATAAAAGTAAACATTGACAGGTGCAAAGGCAGCAATATATGATAAAACAAGACGGCAGCTAAAGAAGGACTTCCCTATTCATCCCCGAAAAAACAGCTGATTTTACGACTTTCGGTGCTGACGTAAGACAACCCGCGTCCCATATGTGACCGTAAGATGAACAAATACACTACGGTACTAAGACTATAGTGGCCATTAACAGTTAACTTCTACAGCTGGGTTGCCCAAAGTGCCGCACAGGGGCCATCTGTGGTCCGTGACTCGTTTGTCATCGGCCTTAAGCACATTACAAAAAACAAAAAATGAAGATCTCATTTGCACCCCTGGTGGTGAAATCCATCAAAATTAGGGTGGTCCCAAAAAGGAGGGCTTTTTCAAATTGACTGTGTGTCGGTTTTAAAAGTGCTCCCCCCCTGGTCAGCATATGAAATAACAAGTGTGTGTAAAAACTCGAAGTGCTCCCCCTCTGACCAGCATATGTAATAACAAGTGTGTGTAAGAAATTGAAATGCGCCAAAATTAATACAAATATATCAATAAATATGTATGTAGACACATACTGTAATAACTTGAAGTAAATAATGAAGATTAAAAAACAATTACAAACAAAAAGCTTACCTTTTTTTATATTTGCATAGTTGTAAATACAAATATTTATATATCTAGAAAGGGTGGTCCTAAAGAGGTAGGCATTTTTCGGAGGTCTCAAGAAGGTACAAAATACAAGAATGTGTGTGTGTGTGTGTGTGTGTGTGTGTGTGTGTGTGTGTGCGGGGGGGGGGGTTTAGCTCTTTATGGGTAGCTGGATCCTAAGGAGCCCGTCCTTCCAAAGAGCCACTCAAAAGGCTGGCTTGTTGTTATGGTTGGTTTTTTAACGTTTATTTTCGTTTTTATCAATGAAACTATCCCTGGTTGAAGTTATAACATAAGATGTGGATTAGAATAATTTAGATGTACAAAAATAAACTCTATCGGTGGGAATTATTCTGAAGTATTAGTTTGTTGATTATTCTGAAGTATTAGTTTGTTGAGCTTTCCTTGAAAACATTCCATACCTAGAAGGTTTTGTATAGCAAGAGTATTTGAACAATATTGAAAAAAAATACACAAATACTAAGTAAAAAAAAACAAAAAAACTCTCTCTATATACAGGTAAAAGCCAGTAAATTAGAATATTTGGAAAAACTTGATTTATTTCAGTAATTGCATTCAAAAGGTGTAACTTGTACATTATATTTATTCATTGCACACAGACTGATGCATTCAAATGTTTATTTCATTTAATTTTGATGATTTGAAGTGGCAACAAATGAAAATCCAAAATTCCGTGTGTCACAAAATTAGAATATTACTTAAGGCTAATACAAAAAAGGGATTTTTAGAAATGTTGGCCAACTGAAAAGTATGAAAATGAAAAATATGAGCATGTACAATACTCAATACTTGGTTGGAGCTCCTTTTGCCTCAATTACTGCGTTAATGCGGCGTGGCATGGAGTCGATGAGTTTCTGGCACTGCTCAGGTGTTATGAGAGCCCAGGTTGCTCTGATAGTGGCCTTCAACTCTTCTGCGTTTTTGGGTCTGGCATTCTGCATCTTCCTTTTCACAATACCCCACAGATTTTCTATGGGGCTAAGGTCAGGGGAGTTGGCGGGCCAATTTAGAACAGAAATACCATGGTCCGTAGAACAGAAATACCATGGTCTGTAAACCATGCACGGGTAGATTTTGCGCTGTGTGCAGGCGCCAAGTCCTGTTGGAACTTGAAATCTCCATCTCCATAGAGCAGGTCAGCAGCAGGAAGCATGAAGTGCTCTAAAACTTGCTGGTAGACGGCTGCGTTGACCCTGGATCTCAGGAAACAGAGTGGACCGACACCAGCAGATGACATGGCACCCCAAACCATCACTGATGGTGGAAACTTTACACTAGACTTCAGGCAACGTGGATCCTGTGCCTCTCCTGTCTTCCTCCAGACTCTGGGACCTCGATTTCCAAAGGAAATGCAAAATTTGCATGGTTGGGTGATGGTTTGGGGTGCCATGTCATCTGATGGTGTCGGTCCACTCTGTTTCCTGAGATCCAGGGTCAACGCAGCCGTCTACCAGCAAGTTTTAGAGCACTTCATGCTTCCTGCTGCCGACCTGCTCTATGGAGATTTCAAGTTCCAACAGGACTTGGCGCCTGCACACAGCGCAAAATCTACCCGTGCCTGGTTTACGGACCATGGTATTTCTGTTCTAAATTGGCCCGCCAACTCCCCTGACCTTAGCCCCATAGAAAATCTGTGGGGTATTGTGAAAAGGAAGATGCAGAATGCCAGACCCAAAAACGCAGAAGAGTTGAAGGCCACTATCAGAGCAACCTGGGCTCTCATAACACCTGAGCAGTGCCAGAAACTCTTTGACTCCATGCCACGCCGCATTAACGCAGTAATTGAGGCAAAAGGAGCTCCAACCAAGTATTGAGTATTGTACATGCTCATATTTTTCATTTTCATACTTTTCAGTTGGCCAACATTTCTAAAAATCCCTTTTTTGTATTAGCCTTAAGTAATATTCTAATTTTGTGACACACGGAATTTTGCATTTTCATTTGTTGCCACTTCAAATCATCAAAATTAAATGAAATAAACATTTGAATGCATCAGTCTGTGTGCAATGAATAAATATAATGTACAAGTTACACCTTTTGAATGCAATTACTGAAATAAATCAAGTTTTTGAAAATATTCTAATTTACTGGCTTTTACCTGTATATATATATACATATATATTCAGGATAAATGTAATATTTTTCTTGTGATTGTGATTTTTTTGTGATATGCCTTAATTCATTCATTTTGACAAAAATCTTAAAAATTATTACATTTTTCTTGAACACATTTACATTAATCATGCAATATATTTACAAGCTCTTCTACCTTAACTGCTATAGGTCACCGATCAGTGATAAATTGCATGATTCATCCAAGTGTGTTCATGATTAATGCAATATTTTTAGTGATTCATCACATGAGTTAACTTAATCATTTTGACAGTCCTAATGCATATATACACAAAGTATAAATACAACTAGAATAGACATGTGAATATTAAACTGTACTACTCTGCCCGGTGTGCATACGCGTGACCTACTTTAGAACAATGGACCAGAAAAGTGAATACAATTTAAAAAATGTAATTAAATGAATAAATAAACATAAATGAAAAAGTTAATACAAATCCTGCTACGTTCCCTTTGACTTTGACTTAATTTCCAGTCCAGTTGTTAGTCGGATGACGCATGAATCTGCATTTACCTAAAAAACGGCTCTTAAATGGTCGGCTAAAAAACTTCTCATCATTCATTTAAAAGAGCCATTCTAAAGACCGGATTCATTCACAAACGCCACATCTCGTGTGCATGTGTGTGCGTGTGTGTTTGTTAATGAAAATGTCTTATCCTGCAGACAAAAGCATTGATTGATAAGCTTCAGAAGCTGGTTTCTTCAGAGGGAAGGTTCAAAAACCTGAGAGAAGCTCTGAAGAAGTGAGTGCTGCTCGTGATTCATGTTTTTACCACCATTTTGTGTTTAAGAAACTGTCCTTTTTCCCTTCCAGTTGTGATCCCCCGTGTGTGCCCTATTTGGGCATGTATCTCACAGACTTGGCTTTCATCGAGGAGGGAACTCCAAACTACACCGAAGACAATTTGGTCAACTTTTCAAAAATGAGGATGGTGAGATGATGCTAAACATAAAGTGGTCATCATGCTGTCTTGTCAAATGATAATTGTTTTCCATCAGATTCACACTTCACTGACACTTTCACACTTTTACCATACCATACCAACTTTATAAAGCCCTTTAAAAAATGGGCTTTATAATTTGTGATTATCACCCGCAGTTAAGGTAAAGTAGCATGTACTGTCAAAATGAATTGCGTGATTAATCTACATATATAGACGATTATTGTTTTTTTTTTTTTTTTTATAATTAATAACATGGGTTAACGTGTTATTTTTGACAGCCGAAATATTTTTATACATATTTAAATACATACGGTGTGTGTGTGTATATATATATATATATATATATATATATATATATATATGTCTTAATAAGGTTATCCAAAAAATAGTGCTCGATACCGTAGTAGAGCGCAATATATGTATGTGTGGGAAAAAAAATCACAAGACTACTTCATCTCTACAGGCCTGTTTCATGAGGGGGTTCCCTCAATCATCAGGAGATTTTTAAAAATCTCCTGATGATTGAGGGAACCCCCTCATGAAACAGGCCTGTAGAGATGAAGTAGTCTTGTGATTTTTTTTCCCACACATACATATATATATATATATATATATATATATATATATATATATATATATATATATATATATATATATACATACAGTACAGGCCAAAAGTTTGGACATACCTTCTCCTCATTCAATGCGTGTTCTTTATATTCATGTCTGTTTACATTGTAGATTGTCACTGAAGGCATCAAAACTATGAATGAACACATGTGGAGTTATGTACTTAACAAAAAAAGGTGAAATGACTGAAAACATGTTTAATATTCTAGTTTCTTCAAAATAGCAACCCTTTGCTCTGATTACTGATTTGCACACTCTTGGCATTCTCTCGATGAGCTTTGAGCACACCTGTGAAGTGAAAACCATTTCAGATGACTACCTCTTGAAGCTTTTATATATATATATATATATATATATATTCAAATATCCATCCATCCATCCATTTTCTACCGCTTATTCCCTTTTGGGGTCGCGGGGGGCGCTGGAGCCTATCTCAGCTACAATCGGGCGGAAGGCGGGGTACACCCTGGACAAGTCGCCACCTCATCGCAGATATTCAAATATGTATACAAATATTAAGGCTATCAAAAATAACACGTTAATCCATTTATTACTGGCCCTGCGATTAGGTGGCGACTTGTCCAGGGTGTACACCGCCTTCCGCCCGATTGTAGCTGAGATGGGCTCCAGCGCCCCCCGCGGCCCCGAAGGGAATAAGCGGTAGAAAATGGATGGATATATATATATATATATATATATATATATATATATATATATATATATATATATATATATATATATATATATTTAAATATGTATACAAATATTAAGGCTATACAACACGTTAATCCATTTTATTAATTGTAAAAAAAATGAACCTTATTAATTGTCTTTATATGTAGATTTATCACACAATTCATATTGACAGTACATGCTATTTGTGTATATGTGTGTTTATATATATGTATGTATATAGTGTATATATATATATATACCTAGTGGTTAGAGTGTCCGCCCTGAGATCGGTAGGTTGTGAGTTCAAACCCCGGCCGAGTCATACCAAAGACTATAAAAATGGGACCCATTCTCTCCCTGCTTGGCACTCAGCATCAAGGGTTGGAATCGGGAGTTAAATCACCAAAAATGATTCCCGGGCGCGGCCACAGCTGCTGCCCACTGCTCCCCTCACCTCCCAGGGGGTGATCAAGGGTGATGGGTCAAATGCAGAGAATAATTTCGCCAGACCTAGTGTGTGTGTGACAATCATAACTTTAACTTTATATATATATATATATATATATATATATATATATATATATATATATATATATACCGTACGTATTAACCCATGTTATTAATTATAAAAAAAAAGTAACGCTATTAATCGTCTTTATATGTAGATTAATCACACAATTCCTTTTGACATGCTACTTGTGTATATGTGTATATATATATATATATATATATGTGTATATATATATATATATATATATATATATATATATATATATATATATATATATATATATATATATATATATATGATCATTGTGCTTTTCCCGTTTTCCAGATTTCTCACATCATCAGAGAAATACGTCAGTTTCAGCAAACAGCGTACAAGCTGGACCTTCACCCAAAGGTAAGCAACTCATCGACTAAAATGATATTTCTTGTGTGTTGTAACTTTATTTCTACCGTATTATGTTTAGAATTTTGTTGGAAATCAGCAGATATCTCCATATTTGGTAGAGTTTTACGCAAAGAGCTTTGCGCGAGTTCTTTTTTTTTTTTTTTTCATTTATTCATTTATTTAAGGCAATGACATTAAAAAAAAGTACGAGGTAGACAACACATAATAATATAAATTAATATGATGCAAAAGGTAATGTATAGTATGTAAGCATTATGATCCAGTTTTGCCTGAAAGGGAGTGGGAAGAAGATAATTTATTTAATCCTACCCCCAGTTCTCCATACAGTGATTAATACATTGAGTTTCACTGTTAGTTTAAGGATTATAATACAATTGTTGTATCATGGTGGCATTACCACAGGTAACAATAATTATCAAATTGTAACAATAATTTGTATCAACAATGTAGGAAGAATGAACATACCAACAATGGTAAGGGACAAAATACCAACAATGGTAATAGACAACATAGCAATAATGGTAAAGAAACATTGAGCACATGGAAATTTGTTATTTTAATGAGTTATTATGACATTGTAGTTTATAAATTGTTGTTTTTTTCTCTATCCTCTTGTTGTGGGGCATACTGGCTCGCACATGCATCCTCCACTGTTGCCAATTCTACTAGAAAGTAGCAGAGAGTTCCAACTTATATCCGTCAGTAGAGTCGATATGGAAGCGCTAAAAACTACAACATGGCTGGCGGGGAGAAGATGCTGTCAAAGTTGAGGCACTTTTAAATAAAATCGCCCACAAAACGCCACGTCCTGAAGAGATGGTCTGTAAAACATATGCATATCTATGCAGAATTTTCACCAAAGAACCATCAATACATGTTATGTAGACAGGTGGTTCTCAAATGGGGGTACGCGTACCCCTGGGGGTACTTGAAGGTATGCCAAGGGGTACGTGAGATTTTTTTAAAATATTCTAAAAATAGCAACAATTCAAAAATCCTTTATAAATATATTTATTGAATAACATTTTAACAAAATATGAATGTAAGTTCATAAACTGAACATCAAATCAAGTAGGCTATTCCATTCATTACAATGCAACAATGCAATATTCAGTGTCGACAGCTAGATGTTTTGTGGACATGTTCCATAAATATTGATGTTAAAGATTTCTTTTTTTTTTGAAGAAATGTTTAGAATTAAGTTAATCAATCCAGATGGATCTCTGGGGATTAGGGCACTTTAAATTGATGATTACTTCAATGTGTAGAAATCTTTATTTATAATTGAATCACTTGTTTATTTTTCAACAAGTTTTTGGTTATTTTTATATCTTTTTTTCCAAATCAAATCAAATCAAATCAACTTTATTTATAGAGCACATTTAAAATTTACCACAGGGGTAGCCAAAGTGCTGTACAATGAGCAGGTTAAAAGATAAAACGAGTACCGAGCAAAGACAACACAACACAAACAGAACACGATAAAAAATAAATAATTAAAATAGAATTAATAAAAACATAAAAACATAAAAACAGGATCACAGCAGGTGTATTATGGGGCGCCATTGCAGGATGGATATCACTCAGTGTTAAAAGCCATGGAATAAAAGTATGTTTTTAAGAGAGATTTAAAAACAGGAAGAGAGGAGGCTTGTCTAACACTCAGAGGTAGGTCGTTCCAGAGCTTGGGAGCAGCAACGGCGAAAGCTCTGTCACCTCTAAGCTTCAGCCTTGTGTCAGGGACCGTCAACAGCAGCTGATCGGCTGATCTTAAGGATCGGGTGGGGCAGTAAGGCTGAAGGAGGTCGGAGAGATAGGTTGGCGCGAGGTTGTTTAGACATTTAAAAACAAATAAAAGGAGTTTAAAATGTATTCGGTAACGCACAGGGAGCCAGTGAAGGGACGCTAAAATAGGGGTGATGTGCTCACGTCTGCGGGTCTGTGTTAGCAGACGAGCAGCAGAGTTCTGCACGAGCTGCAGGCGGGCGAGGGAGGCCTGGCTAATGCCAACATACAGGGCATTACAATAATCAAGACGAGTCGAGATAAAAGCGTGGATTAATTTCTCAAGATCATGTCTTGATAGAAGCGGTTTCACTTTCGCTATTTGGCGTAATTGATAAAAGCTTTTTTGAACGACGCTGCTGATTTGTTTTTCGAATTTAAAATCTGAGTCAAACTTTACCCCCAGGTTTGTGACAGAGTCGCTGAGATACGGGGTCAGAGTGCCGAGGTCAACGTTGGGGGAGGGAGAGCGACTTGGACCGAACAACATAACTTCTGTTTTATCTTCATTTAGGCTCAGGAAGTTAGCTGAAAGCCAGACTTTGATGTCGTGCAGGCAGTCAATAAGACGTTGAACCGTGTTATTTTGTGCCATGGGAAAATAAATCTGGCAATCATCGGCATAAAAATGAAATGCAATACTGTACTTCCTAAAAATAGAACCAAGGGGGAGAAGGTAAAGCGCAAATAATATTGGGGCAAGGATTGAGCCCTGGGGGACCCCATGTGGTAAAGGAGCTGTGGACGACATAAAACTGTCTACTTTTAC
Organism: Nerophis lumbriciformis; assembly: GCF_033978685.3. NCBI lineage: Eukaryota > Metazoa > Chordata > Actinopteri > Syngnathiformes > Syngnathidae > Nerophis > Nerophis lumbriciformis. Next base: position 2,271,402 of record NC_084576.2, read on the forward strand.
ACAAAAACTCCTGTCGGTTAGGTACGACCGGAACCAGTTGAGGGCGGCGCCCTTAATGCCCACACAGTTCTCAAGACGAGTGATTAAGGTGGCGTGGTCGACGGTGTGGAACGCAGCAGACAGATCTAAAAGCACCAGGACAACATATTTACCAGAATCAGTGGACAGGAGGATATCGTTAAAAACTTTTAGAAGCGCTGACTCTGTGCTGTGGAGGGCTTTAAAACCGGACTGGAACAGCTCAGTGATACCATTATCCTCTAAGAAGGGCAACAACTGACTGTAGACAACCTTCTCTAATATTTTGGAAATGTATGGAAGATTAGAGATAGGTCTGAAGTTAGAGAGGAGAGAGGGGTCGAGGCTGGGTTTTTTAAGTAGAGGTGGTACCACTGCATGTTTAAACTCTACTGGAACTATTCCAGAAGAGAGGCTACTATTGATAATGTTAAGGACACTTGATCCAATAGTAGCAAGTACCTCCTTAAACAGGCGAGGTGGGAGGGCATCTGCAGGAGAACCAGAGGGCTTCATATGACTAACTGTGTCACTTAAAAAAGAAAAGGACACCGGCTCAAACTGATGGAAAACAGAAGAGAAATGCAGGGGAACAGAAGGGTCATATGAAGGCTGAAAATAGACTGGCTCTAGTTGACACAATTTTGTCAGTGAAAAAATGGAGACAATTTTCACAGAATTCAAAAGAAGCATCAAAACCAGCAGATTTGGGAGCATCAATGACAGTGTTAATAGTTTTAAACAGAACTCTGGGGTTGTTACAGTTAGTTCAAGAAAGACCACGTGTCTAAGGAAGACAAGAACGGCGGTCTTTTTAACCATTTTTATTTATCCAAACATCCCTTTTTAGCAATATTTTGCACTGTTATACAATTTAATAAATCAGAAACTGATGATATAGTGCTGTATTTTGCTGCTTTATCTCTTTTTTTCAACCAAAAATGCTTTGCTCTCATTAGGGGGTACTTGAATTAAAACAAAATTCACAGGGGGTACATCACTGAAAAAAGGTTGAGAACCACTGATGTAGACCACAAGGAAGTGTTTTTAAATGTAGAAAAAAAGAATCATATTATGACCCTTTTTAAAGACGGTAACAATAGTTTAGTGTTTTTCATACCTGCCATTGTTCCTTGTTTAATTATTTTCTTACATTTCACAATACAAAATAGTAAAATCATGTTTGATGCGCTGACATCGGGTCAATATTGATATCGATACTAAGGCTCCAATGTTGAAAAAGACAGCCATGTAACAACTTTGTAGTTGAGTCTAGGCAGAATAAATAGATTTGGGTATGTCAAATGAAAGTAAAAGTGACATTGAAGGGTTTTTCTTTTGCTATCTTGAACTTGTGCTCCAGGTAGCCCAGTACCTGCTGGATAGGAGCTGTGTCCTGGATGAAGAGAGCATGTACGAAGCCTCGCTCCGAATTGAGCCCAAAGTGCCCAACTGAAGGGGGGGAGAAGGGGTTTACTCCCTCCATGTTATCTTCTCTGTTGATATTCCACATTATATCAGTTCACATGCACACACCCACTTTTACATACAGTAGTTGTACATGCTTACGATATTTGCTCTTCTGTACAGTAGATGTTTACAAGGTGGTTTGATAACACAGAACATGTCTTTTGTTGTATAGTTTTCCTTTGCAGCATAATAACCGAGGTCACTGAGGTTTGTCACATTCATGTCCGTGTGACCAATGACATTATTCTGCTTTGTGTTTCATCAACAATTGTCTGCAGCTAATGTAGCATTGTAAAAACGGCATCAAATCAGGTAAAAAATAAATAAATAAAAAATAAAAAAAAAAGACGAAGAAGAAGAAAACAGAGCACAGCAAACACAGAGGTTGTGTGCAAAGAAAGACGAGGCGTGGTAACCCAACCATCTCTATGCTTCCTAAACCAAAACAAAAAGGGGTTCGTCACTTCATATCTGCTCTGCAACAGATGTTCCCAAATTTTTTGCACCATAGACTATTTTTATACTGACAGCATCCAGGACAAAAAAAAAAACTCACAATATATAAAGAAACACAAGCTATTGTGCCTCATTTGGTCACATCAAATAAAATTGTAATTTTGATTAACGGTGAAAGGTGGTGATGACAGACTGTTACCTTAGCTGACTAATACTTGTAACAATGTTGAGTTGATCATTTATAATACTGTATTCAACTATATATCACAGTTGGCTCTGTGGCAGGAACTGCAGATTATTAATAGCAAATTGTTGGAAACCGATGTACATCGATTTATTTATTTATTTTTGTCTGTATTTTTGTTCAAGTCGTTTCTTGGTCTCCTGTCTGACTGTAGAAAATATTGCCCGACAAGACGGGTTTGAGTATGGAGGTTCATTTGTGTCTTTATTACCAAAGCTTTTTTTGGACACTGAATTTATGTATTTGAATTTTTGCGTTTTAAATTTTGTGAACTCAATTTTTGTACATTAAATGATGCTGACAATTTAATCGGATAAAAATTCAATGTAAAAAAGAAAGTCTCTGTAAAAAAAAATATGTGTAAAAAAAAAAAAAAATGCTGTGAATATAATTCCGTGTATAACAATTCAGTGAAAAAAAAATCAGTGTACAAAAAATTCAGTGAAAATAATAAGTGTAAAAAATTTAGTGTTAAAAAAAAACTCAGCTTATAAAAATTCAGTAAAAAAAAAAATTGGGTAAAAAAAATTAAGTGCAGAAAAACTCAGTGCAGAAATGTTTGTTGCTTTAAAACTCAAGACCAACTTCCAGTAATTTAAGACTAAATAACCTCATTGGCTGGTTCTGAGACAAAGAAGCGAATAATATTTCTGCACTGATTTTTTTATACACTGTGGTGATCATAATAGGTATATATATATATATATATACAGTGGGGCAAATAAGTATTTAGTCAGCCACCAATTGTGCAAGTTCTCCCACTTAAAATGATGACAGAGGTCTGTAATTTTCATCATAGGTACACTTCAACTGTGAGAGACAGATTGTGAAAAAAAAATCCAGGAATTCACATTGTAGGATTTTTAAAGAATTTATTTGTAAATTATGGTGGAAAATAAGTATTTGGTCAATAACAAAAATTCAACTCAATACCTTGTAATATAACCTTTGTTGGCAATAACAGAGGTCAAACGATTACTATAGGTATTTACCAGGTTTGCACACACAGTAGCTGGTATTTTGGCCCATTCCTCCATGCAGATCTTCTCGAGAGCAGTGATGTTTTGGGGCTGTCGCCGAGCAACACAGACTTTCAATTCCCTCCACAGATTTTCTATGGGGTTGAGGTCTGGAGACTGGCTAGGCCACTCCAGGACTTTCAAATGCTTCTTAGGGAGCCACTCCATCGTTGCCCAGGCGGTGTGTTTGGGATCATTGTCATGCTGGAAGACCCAGCCACGTTTCATCTTCAAAGCTCTCACTGATGGAAGGAGGTTTTGGCTCAAAATCTCACGATACATGGCCCCATTCATTCTTTCCTTAACACGGATCAGTCGGCCTGTCCCCTTAGCAGAAAAACAGCCCCAAAGCATGATGTTTCCACCCCCATGCTTCACAGTAGATATGGTGTTCTTGGGATGCAACTCAGTATTCTTCTTCCTCCAAACACGACGAGTTGAGTTTATACCAAAAAGTTCTATTTTGGTTTCTTCTGACCACATGACATTCTCCCAATCCTCTGCTGTATCATCCATGTGCTCTCTGGCAAACTTCAGACGGGCCTGGACATGCACTGGCTTAAGCAGGGGGACACGTCTGGCACTGCAGGATTTGATTCCCTGTCGGCGTAGTGTGTTACTGATGGTAACCTTTGTTACTTTGGTCCCAACTCTCTGCAGGTCATTCACCAGGTCCCCCGTGTGGTTCTGGAATTTTTGCTCACCGTTCTCATGATCATTTTGAACCCACGGGATGAGATTTTGCGTGGAGCCCCAGATCGAGGGAGATTATCAGTGGTCTTGTATGTCTTTCATTTTCTGATAATTGCTCCCACAGTTGATTTTTTCACACCAAGCTGCTTGCCTATTGTAGATTCACTCTTCACAGTCTGGTGCAGGTCTACAATTATTTTCCTGGTGTCCTTTGACAGCTCTTTGGTCTTGGCCATAGTGGAGTTTGGAGTCTGACTGTTTGAGGCTGTGGACAGGTGTCTTTTATACAGATAACCAGTTCAAACAGGTGCCATTAATACAGGTAACAAGTGGAGGACAGAAGAGCTTCTTAAAGAAGAAGTTACAGGTCTGTGAGAGCCAGAGATCTTCCTTGTTTGAAGTGACCAAATACTTATTTTCCACCATAATTTACAAATACATTCTTTAAAATGTGAATTCCTGGATTTTTTCACATTCTGTCTCTCACAGTTGAAGTGTACCTATGATGAAAATTACAGACCTCTGTCATCATTTTAAGTGGGAGAACTTGCACAATCGGTGGCTGACTAAATACTTGTTTGCCCCACTGTATATATATATATATATATATATAGAGAGAGAGAGAGAGAGAGAGAGAGAGAGATTTACCAAGCGGGAGGTATTTCCGGTTCCGGGTCAAAGGGGACAAGGAATTCACTAGTTTGACAGTTACAGCAGGACACTAGTGACGTCCTTGTCCCCTTTGACCCGGAAACACCTCCGTCTTGGTTAATAGCTCTCTGTATATTGTATATACCTATTGTGATCACCACAACACTGATTTTCTTTTTAACTGAATTTTTATACAATGAATTTAAAACATTGTATTTTAACAAACAGAATATTCTAACACTCATATGTACTCACACATGTTAATTCTAGCAAATTGTCAGCATTATTTAACAAAAAAAAAGAAGCTTTTGTAATAAAGACGCAAATTAACCTCCGTTGTTTGAGTTCTGTTGTTTATTATAAAGAACAGCTATAGAGTTCAGCAAGTTTGTTTATATGAAATATCATTTATTTTTTAATTTTATCAACAACAAAAAAACATGGTCAGTGTTGTACATTCAGGTGGAGCGATACTTCTGTAGAGTAAAAAACGAAGAAAGGTTGTTGCTCCTGTAATTAAAAGACAATCTGTCCATCTTGCTGTTCCAGTGATTGTGGGACGTGACAGTAGTATATCACTCTGTTATATGCATTGCTGTTTGTTGACAATATGATAAAAAATATAAGTGAATGACCTCTGCCTGCAGCATTCAAACACTATTTTTGTAGTAGTATATGAGTGACCTGCTCTTTATATAAACTTGAGAAAGTATTTTGTACTTTGTTGTTAATTCACTTCACTAAGATGTGCTGTACATTTGGTACATGCAACCCCTGCATATTTCTCTATGTGAAACAGTGTATTCTTTAAAATATATATGCATATATATATATATATATATATATATATATATATGTATGTGTGGGGAAAAAATCACAAGACTATTTCATCTCTACAGGCCTGTTTCATGAGGGGGGGGTACCCTCAATCGTCAGGAGATTTTAATGGGAGCATTCGCATACCATGGTTTATATAGGGCACAGAGTGGGTGGGTACAGGCTGGCCTAGGGGCGTGGTGATTGGCTCATGTGTTACCTAGGAGGTGTTTCCGTCTATGGCGGCATGTTGTTACAATTTCGCTGCGCTTGTTGAGGGATGACAGGTCTGGACGGTAAATAATAAACAGTTTCTCTTTCAAGCATAGGTTGCATCTTTTATTACCACTATTGTAAGGTGTGCTGGATGCAAGAATTTGCCATGTTATTGAATATTCAACATTATTGTCTTTGAGGTCCCAAATGTGTTTGCTGAGTTCTGTGGTATTTCGCAGGTTTTTGTTCCTGAAAGAAGCCTTGTGATTGTTCCATCTGGTTTTGAATTCTCCCTCGGTTAATCCTACATATGTGTCGGATGTGTTAATGTCCTTGCGTATTACCTTAGATTGGTAGACAACTGATGTTTGTAAGCACCCCCCGTTGAGAGGGCAATCAGGTTTCTTTCGACAATTACATCCTTTGTTGGTTTTGGAGTCGCTCTGTCTGAGGGCCGACGGCTCATTTGCAATTGTTTTGTTGTGGTTTGAGATGATTTGTCGTATATTGTTCATGCAGCTGTAGCTCAATTTAATGTTGTTCTTGTTGAATACTTTTCTTAGGATGTTGTCTTTGGGAAAGTGTTTGTCAATCAGATTGAGGAATTTGCGAGCCAATCACCACGCCCCTAGGCCAGCCTGTACCCACCCACTCTGTGCCCTATACAAACCATGGTATGCGAATGCTCCCATTAAAATCTCCTGACGATTGAGGGTACCCCCCCTCATGAAACAGGCCTGTAGAGATGAAATAGTCTTGTGATTTTTTTCCCACACATACATATATTGCGCTCTACTACGGTATCAAGCACTATTTTTTGGATAACCTTATTAAGACATATATATATATATATATATATAGTACAGGCCAAAAGTTTGGACACACCTTCTCATTCAATGTGTTTTCTTTATTTTCATGACTATTTACATTTTAGATTGTCACTGAAGTCATCAAAACTATGAATGAACACATGTGCAGTTATGTACTTAACAAAAAAGGTGAAATAACTGAAAACATGGTTTTTAGTCTAGTTTCTTCAAAATAGCCACCCCTTTGCTCTGATTACTGCTTTGCACACTCTTGGCATTCTCTCAACGAGCTTCAAGAGGTAGTCACCCGAAATGGTTTTCACTTCACAGGTGTCATAGTTTTGATGCCTTCAGTGACAATCTACAATGTATATAGTCATGAAAATAAAGAAAAACGCATTGAAATGAGAAGGTGTGTCCAAACTTTGGGCCTGTACAGTATGTATATACAAACTGCTAAAACAGTGGTCTTGAAAACCATGACCTTAGATGTAGGTGACAACAAAGTGTTTTGCATTTATACTATAATCCTGTCTATAACCATTTCTGTTAGCAGGAATATAGTAATGTAGTGCTTATTCTGTGAATATTTGTATGTATTTTACCATGTATGTACAGGACACTTTTGTAGCTCACGTGGCAGGCATGCGACACACCGACAAGACAAAATAGTATTAAATACGTTGGACACTTATACATGCACATACAGTATTATTATCATAAATATGTTGTTGTTTTTTGTTTTGTTTTTTTGCTGTTATAGCAATACCAAGTGGTAGGAAATCCATCTTACAGCCCCTCATGTTTCCACGCCTTGATGAAATACTCCGTTTTGTAAGGAAAATAAATACATATAAAAAAATATACATAAATAATAAAAGACATGATGATTTAACAAGCTACTTTTGTTTCCAAGTTACCTCTTGCAAATAAATCCATTTTGTCTCAGGGGCATTTGGTCTCAAGTGTTTTTGTAGATTACCCAATGTTCTTCTTACTCTTTATATATTATTATTTATATATATATATATATATATTAAAGTTTGACTCAGATTTTAAATTCGAAAAACAAATCAGCAGCGTCGTTCAAAAAAGCTTTTATCAATTACGCCAAATAGCGAAAGTGAAACCGCTTCTATCAAGACATGATCTTGAGAAATTAATCCACGCTTTTATCTCGACTCGTCTTGATTATTTACCTAACCGACAGGAGTTTTTGTGTAAAAGTAGACAGTTTTATGTCGTCCACAGCTCCTTTACCACATGGGGTCCCCCAGGGCTCAATCCTTGCCCCAATTTTATTTGCGCTTTACCTTCTCCCCCTTGGTTCTATTTTTAGGAAGTACAGTATTGCATTTCATTTTTATGCCGATGATTGCCAGATTTATTTTCCCATGGCACAAAATAACACGGTTCAACGTCTTATTGACTGCCTGCACGACATCAAAGTCTGGCTTTCAGCTAACTTCCTGAGCCTAAATGAAGATAAAACAGAAGTTATGTTGTTCGGTCCAAGTCGCTCTCCCTCCCCCAACGTTGACCTCGGCACTCTGACCCCGTATCTCAGCGACTCTGTCACAAACCTGGGGGTAAAGTTTGATTCAGATTTTAAATTCGAAAAACAAATCAGCAGCGTCGTTCAAAAAAGCTTTTATCAATTACGCCAAATAGCGAAAGTGAAACCGCTTCTATCAAGACATGATCTTGAGAAATTAATCCACGCTTTTATCTCGACTCGTCTTGATTATTGTAATGCCCTGTATGTTGGCATTAGCCAGGCCTCCCTCGCCCGCCTGCAGCTCGTGCAGAACTCTGCTGCTCGTCTGCTAACACAGACCCGCAGACGTGAGCACATCACCCCTATTTTAGCGTCCCTTCACTGGCTCCCTGTGCGTTACCGAATACATTTTAAACTCCTTTTATTTGTTTTTAAATGTCTAAACAACCTCGCGCCAACCTATCTCTCCGACCTCCTTCAGCCTTACTGCCCCACCCGATCCTTAAGATCAGCCGATCAGCTGCTGTTGACGGTCCCCGACACAAGGCTGAAGCTTAGAGGTGACAGAGCTTTCGCCGTTGCTGCTCCCAAGCTCTGGAACGACCTACCCCTGAGTGTTAGACAAGCCTCCTCTCTTCCTGTTTTTAAATCTCTCTTAAAAACATACTTTTATTCCATGGCTTTTAACACTGAGTGATATCCATCCTGCAATGGCGCCCCATAATACACCTGCTGTGATCCTGTTTTTATGTTTTTATTAATTCTATTTTAATTATTTATTTTTTATCGTGTTCTGTTTGTGTTGTGTTGCGTTTTATCTTTTAACCCGCTCATTGTACAGCACTTTGGCTACCCCTGTGGTCAATTTTAAATGTGCTCTATAAATAAAGTTGATTTGATTTGATTTGATTAATAGCAACAATTGAGCATAAAGTCATGTAGAAATCAAACGCTCCATGTGAGGTAGTCTTAGTGACGTCACATCACAGAAATACTACACTTCCCATGATGCTCCGCGGTGTGATATTTTGACCAATAAGAGAGCAGCATCAAATGGCGCAAAATGCGTTGATGAGTTTCATTAAAGTGGCAGCTGTGAAGTCACCAGGCGATGTTATAATTGGGATTATTTTCAATCTACGACTATTTGTGGAGGCCGCTGTCTAATGTCGCGTTTAGCGTTGCGCTCATTGTCAGAGAGTACCGAATGAACGGTGACTTTTTTTTTTTTTCCCCCCCCGGACTTCAATGTCAGCTAGCTTAGCTGCTGGTCGCTAGCCGACTCCCCACTTCAGCAACAATGTCCATTCTTCCACAGAATAATTTGAAAGAGCAGCTGGCTAAACACAGCAACACCGCCCAAAGTAAACGGTCGCTGGCTAAACCTAAAACGGGGTAAGTGTTTAAAAAGCTGGCTAACTGTGCTGTAGAATGAGCAAAGTGTTAGCTTATAGCAGCATGAATATGCGCGACACCGTAAACAGCAACATGCATTGTTACGTCATCGATTGTGTTTCATTGCCTTGGTCATGTTTGCACAAAACCAACAACTGCAAAGGGTCAAACTGTCTGTGCTTGATCTGGAAGTATGGATGAACCTGCGACTTTATCGTGCAATACCTACTCAGTGGTTAGAGTTTCCGTCCTGAGATCGGTAGGTTGTGAGTTCAATACCAAAGACTATACAAATGGGACCCATTACCTTCAATCAATCATCCATCCATCCATCCATCCATCCATCCATCTTCTTCCGCTTATCCGAGGTCGGGTCGCGGGGGCAGCAGCCTAAGCAGGGAAGCCCAGACTTCCCTCTCCCCAGCCACTTCGTCCAGCTCCTCCCGGGGGATCCCGAGGCGTTCCCAGTCCAGCCGGGAGACATAGTCTTCCCAACGTGTCCTGGGTCTTCCTCGTGGCCTCCTACCGGTCGGACATGCCCTAAACACCTCCTTAGGGAGGCGCTCGGGTGGCATCCTGACCAGATGCCCGAACCACCTCATCTGGCTCCTCTCGATGTGGAGGAGCAGCGGCTTTACTTTAAGCTCCCCCCGGATGACAGAGCTTCTCACCCTATCTCTAAGGGAGAGCCCCGCCACCCGGCGGAGGAAACTCATTTCGGCCGCTTGTACCCGTGATCTTGTCCTTTCAGTCATAACCCAAAGCTCATGACCATAGGTGAGGATGGGAACGTAGATCGACCGGTAAATTGAGAGCTTTGCCTTCCGGCTCAGCTCCTTCTTCACCACAACGGATCGATACAGCGTCCGCATTACTGAAGACGCCGCACCGATCCGCCTGTCGATCTCACGATCCACTCTTCCCTCACTCGTGAACAAGACTCCGAGGTACTTGAACTCCTCCACTTGGGGCAAGATCTCCTCCCCAACCCGGAGATGGCACTCCACCCTTTTCCGGGCGAGAACCATGGACTCGGACTTGGAGGTGCTGATTCTCATCCCAGTCGCTTCACACTCGGCTGCGAACCGATCCAGTGAGAGCTGAAGATCCTGGCCAGATGAAGCCATCAGGACCAAATCATCTGCAAAAAGCAGAGACCTAATCCTGCAGCCACCAAACCGGATCCCCTCAACGCCTTGACTGCGCCTAGAAATTCTGTCCATAAAAGTTATGAACAGAATCGGTGACAAAGGGCAGCCTTGGCGGAGTCCAACCCTCACCGGAAACGTGTCCGACTTACTGCCGGCAATGCGAACCAAGCTCTGACACTGATCATACAGGGAGCAGACCGCCACAATCAGACAGTCCGAAACCCCATACTCTCTGAGCACTCCCCACAGGACTTCCCGAGGGACACGGTCGAATGCCTTCTCCAAGTCCACAATCAATCAATCAATCAATCTTTATTTATATAGCCCTAAATCACAAGTGTCTCAAAGGGCTGCACAAGCCACAACGACATCCTCGGTACAAAGCCCACATACGGGCAAGGAAAAACTCACCCCAGTGGGACGTCGATGTGAATGACTATGAGAAACCTTGGAGACGACCTCATATGTGGGTAACCCCCCCCCCCTCTAGGGGAGACCGAAAGCAATGGATGTCGAGTGGGTCTGACATAATATTGTGAGAGTCCAGTCCATAGTGGATCCAAAATAATAGTAAGAGTCCAGTCCATAGTGGGGCCAGCAGGACACCATCCCGAGCGGAGACGGGTCAGCAGCGCAGAGATGTTCCCAGCCGATGCACAGGCGAGCGGTCCACCCCGGGTCCCGACTCTGGACAGCCAGCACTTCATCCATGGCCACCGGACCTGTGCCCCCCCCCCCCCTCAAGGAAAAGGGGAGCAGAGGAGAAAAGAAAAGAAACGGCAGATCAACTGGTCTAACAGGGGGGCTATTTAAAGGCTAGAGTATACAAATGAGTTTTAAGATGGGACTTAAATGCTTCTACTGAGGTAGCATCTCTAATTGTTACCGGGAGGGCATTCCATAGTACTGGAGCCCCAATAGAAAACGCTCTATAGCCCGCAGACTTTTTTTGGGCTCTGGGAATCACTAATAAGCCGGAGTTCTTTGAACGCAGATTTCTTGCCGGGACATATGGTACAATGCAATCGACGAGATAGGACGGAGCTAGACCGTGTAGTATTTTATAGGTAAGTAGTAAAACCTTAAAGTCACATCTTAAGTGCACAGGAAGCCAGTGCAGGTGAGCCAGTATAGGCGTAATATGATCAAACTTTCTTGTTCTTGTCAAAAGTCTAGCAGCCGCATTTTGTACCAACTGTAATTTTTTAATGCTAGACATAGGGAGACCCGAAAATAATACGTTACAGTAGTCGAGACGAGACGTAACGAACGCATGAATAATGATCTCAGCGTCGCTAGTGGATAAAATAGAACGAATTTTAGCGATATTACGGAGATGAAAGAAGGCCGTTTCAGTAACACTCTTAATGTGTGATTCAAACGAGAGAGTTACCTTCCTGCTTGGCACTCCGCATCAATGGTTGGAATTGGGGGTTAAATCACCAAAAATGATTCCCGTGCTGCTCACTGCTCCCCTCACCTCTCAGGGGGTGGAACAAGGGGATGGGTCAAATGCATAGAACACATTTCACCACACCCAATGCGTGTGTGACAATCATTGTTACTTTAACTTAATAATGCGCACAACCCTCACGTTTTAGACACTATTTTCACAAGGTACTAGTCTGTAATCACAACTAAATAGCATTGGTTTTCATCCATCCATCCATCCATCCATTTACTACCGCTTGTCCCTTTTTGGGGTCGCGGGGGGTTGCTGGAGCCTATCTGAGCTGCATTCGGGCGGAAGGCGGTGTACACCCTGGACAAGTCTCCACCTCATTGTAGGGCCAACACAGATATACAGACAACATTCACACTCACATTCACACACTAGGGCCAATTTAGTGTTGCCAATCAACCTATCCCCAGGTGCATGTCTTTGGAGGTGGGAGGAAGCCGTAGTACCCGGAGGGAACCCACGCAGTCACGGGGAGAACATGCAAACTCCACACAGAAAAATCCAGAGCCCGGGATTGAACTCAGGACCTTCGTATTGTGAGGCAGATGCACAACCCCTCTTCCACCGTGCTGCCCGCATTGGTTTTCATACTTTTTTTTTTAAACCAAATAACACCTCAGTGGTATTTGTCCAAGTACCACCATAATGACCAACATTAAGACACAGTAGCGTAGTAGGCCTAAGTATTCATTAAATACAAGGAAGTTTTTTTTAATTTTATTTAACCAGTGTCTTTAATATGTTTGGCCACTGTAACATTACACACAGTTGGAAACAGTGAAACTGTTTCAACATAGGAAAACATCCATCCATCTTCTTCCGTTTATCCAAAGTCGAGTCGCCCTGGACAGCAGCCTAAGCAAAGGAGCCCAGACTTCCCTCTCCCCAGCTACTTCATCCATCTCTTCACGGGGGATTGTGAGGTGTTTCCAGGCCAGCTAGGGGACACAGTCTCTCCACCTTGTCCAGGATCTTCCCCATTGTCTCCTACCGGTCGGACGCACCCAGAACACTTCCCCAGGAAGGCGTTTGGGGGGCATCTGGCTCCTCTCTTTGTAGAGGAGCAGCGGCTTTTCTCCGAGCTCCTCCAGAATGACAGAGCTTCTCACCCTATCTCTAAGAGAGAACTCCACCACCCAACATAGAGGAAACTCATTTCGGCTGCTTGTACCCGTGATCTTGTCCTTTCGGTCATAACCCAAAGCGCATGACCATAGGGCGTAGATCGACCGGTAAATTGAGAGCTTAGTCTTCGGGCTCAGCTCCTTCTTCACCACGAGAGACCGATACAGGGTCCGCATCACTGCAGACGCCGCATCGATCCGCCTGTCGATCTCACGATCCACTCTTCCCTCACTTGTGAACAAGACTCCGAGGTACTTGAGCTCAACCCTTTTCCGGACGAGAACTATGGTCTTGGACTTGAAAATGCTGATTCTCATTCCAGTCGCGTCACACTGCGCTGCGAACCGATCCAGTGAGAGATGAAAATTCTGGCCAGATTAAGTGATGAGGACTATAAATGAAGGTGTAGGACAGTGCTGTTTGTCTTCTAATTGTTTATTTAGGCGTGGACTTCAAACTACAGTAGTCTGATAGTAATTACTTCCATTGAGGGCTGATTAACTTTTTGATAATGGGTGGAATCACGGCAATACAATATTGAATTGATTAATTTGGCTTACCACTAGATGGAGCCTGTGTACCACAGTTTTAGAATCACTGCTATATAGGAATGCAACTTTGGATACTTAGTTTACTGAACCAGAGCTGCACAGGCTCAACTCTTCAGTACAGCACATATCTATTGACTGTCCTAAAAGTCGCTAGATGACGTCATTGCCGCATATTTAATGACAATGGACGCTGTAGGAGAGTGGAATAACATTGTGGAAGAGATAAAATGTGAGTTTTAAAAATGTTAACTATGATAATGACATGTCTTCTGTTGATTGTTAGTTTTTTATTTAAATCAATGTGTTACGCATTGTTAGATGATAAAATTTGATCAAAAGACTGGAGGGATATTCACAAACAAACCAAATATATTGACTGGCTTATTTGCATGAACGATAGAATTGGTATGTTGCAACAATTTATTTCTAATGTGACAGCGAATAATCATTTGCATCTCGCTCTATAAGCCAATGTGGAAAGGACAGCTTTGCACATTTTATTTGCAGTTTGGATGTGGAGAGTTGTTGGTCTTCTCTCTGCTCTGAGTGCAGCTGGGACTGCTGGATGAGGCTACTATCAACCTGATTGCCTGTGAAGAAGGGCTTACAGAAGCAACCGCTGCTCGTTGAGGACGTTAACTGCAGAGTATATGTGCTTTTATCTCTAAAACATCCAAAATATTTGTTGGATTTGTTGCTAATCATTTTTTTTTAGAAAAAAAAAAAGTTGCTAAGAGGATTTGGAAAGTCACCAGATTTAGTTAGAAAGTCGCCAAGTTGGCAACACTGGCTGTTACTGGGATCCTCTTCCACTACTTCTTAATGACATCACTTGTGGAGGGGTTGTCCCAAATTTTAATTCCATCGTATTGTCCCTTAATAGTTGAAAAATGGAAATGTAATTTACTTTTAGAAAATATCAGATAAAAATCAATGGTTGTGAAACAAACGGTGAAGAAGAGGACATAGGCCTAAATAATGACTTCCATTCAATCAAACTAGGGATGTAATGATAAACAGTGTAATGATAAACCTTGGTAAAGTCCCGACAGTTAGTATTACCGTTAAATGATTTTGAAACCAGTGATTAATAACTGCACTTCAATAAACTCAGACTGCTTGCACTGTTCATTTACTGGAGAAGCTAATCGCTAGCTAGCTTAAATCCTATCATGAATGCAAGAGACATTAACGCCTATCCCTATAACAAATCTTCATACCTCAATATAAGCTTGTATAAACACATTGCTATCTGAGCAGCTAATGTGTTTAATTGTGCACATTGAATTTTGCAGGTCTCTTTATGCTAACTCTATGGGATAGATGGATGTGTAAAACAGTAAGAGAAATCGCGTTACTTCACATAACAGAATGTGCAACACTCGTATTGCCTTAATCGCTAAGAAACACTTGAAAACCTTTCCAAAATACAACAGGAGAAATAAACATACTTAAACACTCAAATACAAATAGAATGGCTTTTAAAAAGCCAGAATAATATTGAACATTTTTTCTGCCAAGAAAGTATATTGTGTGTTTTATTATAAAAAAAAATGTTTTAAGTAAAACTTTGTTACCGTAAAATATTTCAGTGCGTGTGTGTAATAGTACTTTTGAGCACATTTACCAATATTATTTTGGTCACAATAACCGTGATATGACATTTATTTTGTTATATCCCTACTTTGCACACATACAGTCTACCCTCCTGTTTAGAAGCATTTGTCAATGTATTAAATTATGGCCAATTAAAGTCCCTTTGCAGTACAGCCCATTAATTGTCTCTTCTCTTCATTTTTCAGACCTTTTTGTTTTAAAAAGAAGTCTCCGTTGGGTACTAGCAGGGCGGTAATCCCGACCAAGGTAACCAGCCCCAATGTTTTGGCAAACAGGAATGTCAATGTCCCTAAGAACAGTTTGGTGACTAAACCTGTGACATTTTCAAACAAGCCAGCAAGATCTCAAAAATCCAAAATCAGCAGCTTCTTATCTACAAGCTCCAAGTCGGACATCAGCTCGGAGGGTGTCTGCACTCCAGCCGTCCAACGTCCGTCTGTATCGTCACCCAAATATGACAAGCAGGTTTTAAGCACCAATGAGAGCACCTCCACAAACTTGGATGCATCGCTTGGGTTCCAGATGGACGACTGGGATGATCTGGATGACTTTGAAACTCCTGCCAAAGCAAAGAACGACTCATTCACTGGTGAAGTAACCGAGACAACAACTACTAGCATTCGTCCAGTTTCAGCTGAAGGCGCTATAGAGCCCGCAGGGGTGCCCACAGCGGATGAGGCTCATGTTTCGCCTGCTCCGAGTCCACTTCCAGCAGAGTTTGAAGTGGATGATTCTCCAGTGCACACACCCAGGAGACGTCAGCCAGCGTATATAAAATCTGTTGTTAGTGATAGCGAGGAGGACAATGATGATGTCCTTAAACCCTTTGAAGAAGAGACGGTTAACAACAGTGTGTAATATTTTTACATTTGATACTTAAAAAAGAACCAAATGAAATACAAACACACTTTGTTCACCT
Source organism: Nerophis lumbriciformis (assembly GCF_033978685.3). Lineage (NCBI taxonomy): Eukaryota > Metazoa > Chordata > Actinopteri > Syngnathiformes > Syngnathidae > Nerophis > Nerophis lumbriciformis. Next base: position 2,287,512 of record NC_084576.2, read on the forward strand.
CTCTCCTCAGGCCGTAAGAGAAAATGGACTGACCCAAAGTCAATACAAATTGATGACAACTCTGAGATTGAAGATGACTTGGAATACATACCGCCATCTCCAGTGCGAGCTGAGCGCTCTTCCAGCAAATCTCCTGTGGACTCCATGTAAGTCTTTTTTTCAATGCTTTGTCTATTAGAGTGTTTTGTTATTTGTGCAGAAGGAATTTATTTTGCACAAATAATTTGTGCAGAATCAGAAAAACTAGAAAAAAATTAAAAGTTGGAACACGTGCAAATACAGATTTCAACCCTTTCATTGTAATTTTGCTCCTTAAATAAATCAATAAAAGTGGATCAAATAGAGTAAGATTTTGGGGAAACAAACCTTGTTATTAGCAGACGATGCTAGCACTATATCAACCCTCTGCGCATCTGCTCAGCGCAGACGCGATTACCTGTACACTGTATCGCCCCCTGTCGCAAAATACTGGCTTAGCTGCTACAAAAACAATTAGCCAGTCACTGCAAATTTAATTTTAACTAAACATAAGGGCTGTACGCTTAGCTTTTTCACTAGTAGCATCGGTACTACTAAATGGAAAAATGAGTAGCACAAAATATTTCACAGAGTGATCAATGACACTTTTGTGTCAATCACTTGCCTATTTGGTGATCATTATGGTTTAAGTTTATTTCAAACATGCTATTCATATGGGCAAAACATTATCTCTAGTTTGATTAAATTTGGATCAATTTATTTTAGAAGCAAAACGCTAATTAAATGGTAAAATCTGTATTCGCACTTGTGCTACTTTTTTTTTCAATACTCGCACAACTTATTTTTGTTGCATATACGACTGAAATGCCTCCGCTGTACAGCCCTGAACTAGGGATGTCCCGATCCAGGTTTTTGCACTTCAGATCCGATACCGATGTTGTTTATGCACTTCCGATCCGATACTGGCCTATCCGAGCATGCATTAAAGTTTAAAGTCAATTAGCCTACTTAGTTGTCAGATTCATGTTGAAAAGGGTTTTAGTACTCTTGATAACTAGCCAGCTGAATTAGGTGAGTTTGAATAATACACAATGGTTGGTAACAAGAAACTGACCTGTTTATTCAAGGATAAACACAAAATAGACAAAATTGTACATGACAAACAGAAATGGCATCATTGTACAGTAAAAAAGTGAACAGTATAAAGTGCAAATAATGCTGTAAACATTATTAAAAAAAGCAAAACACACAACCTGAGTGGGATAAAATGTCTATAACTCAGCATCAATACTTGCTCTTGAACAAGTGTAAACTATCTGCACACTCCCTTCAATTGTTTGCCCCCCCTGACTTTTTAAAGGGTTTGTAACTTGTCCCTTTACATTTTCCAAACAAAAATTATTGCAAGAATACCTAATACCAATTGTAGTTATGTCATTACGTGTTACAAAACAGAAAAGGGCAGAATGAATTAGGGATGTCCCGATCCAGGTTTTTGCACTTCCGATCCGATACCGATATTGTTTTTGCACTTCCGATCAGATACCGATACTGACCGATACTGGCCTATCCGAGCATGTATTAAAGTTATTTAGCCTACTTAGTTGTCAGAATCATGTTGAAAAGGGTTTTAGTACTCTTGATAACAACTAGCCAGCTGAATTAGGGGAGTTTGAATAATACACAATGGTTGGTAACAAGAAACTGACCTGTTTATTCAAGGATAGACAAAATTATACATGACAAACAGAAATGGCATCATTGAAACTAGGGCTGGGCGATATGGCCTTTTTTTAATATTGCGATATTTTAAGGCCATATTGCGATACACGATATATATGTGGATATTTTGCCTCAGCCTTGAATGAACACTTGATGCATATAATCACAGCAGTATGATGATTCTATGTGTTTTGATTGATTGATTGAGACTTTTATTAGTAGGTTGCACAGTGAAGTACATATTCCGTACAATTGACCACTAAATGGTAACACCTGAATAAGTTTTTCAACTTGTTTAAGTCGGGGTCCACTTAAATTGATTCATGATACAGATATATACTATCATCATAATACAGTCATCACACAAGATAATCACATTGAATTATTTACATTATTTATAAACCAGGGTGTGGAGGGGGGCGCCTGATGTAGGTGTCAAAAAGACAGCCAAAAGAGTTTGATATGAGAATAAATCTAAAGTTAATATATAGGGTAGAAATGCACCCATTTGCAGGAAATGTAGTCTTGATTTTCAAAATTTTCTTTCAAGGCTTGCATGTCTCCATTAAAACATTCTTCTTCATACTGCATTAATATATGCTACTTTTAAACTTCCATGCAGAGAAGAAAATCACAACAAAAAAAATCACTAATTCTTTCATACGGTGTTGATGTGGAAATTTTTGCCTCTGCATTTTGATGGTGTGGGCGTGTGGCACCGAATGGAGATAAGCGTCTCGACAGACATTACAATATTTGAACAATGATGACGAAAACAGTTTTCTCTGTCGTGTCCGTGTGTCGAAAATTGTTATGCGCTTATATGGCGATATGGCCTTTTATTAATATCTCGATATTTTTAGGCCATGTCACGATACACGATATATATCTCAATATTTTTCCTTAGCCTTGAATGAACACTTGATGCATATAATCACACCAGTATGATGATTCTGTGTCTACATTAAAACATTCTTGTTCATACTGCATTAATATATGCTCATTTTAAACTTTCATGCAGAGAGGGAAATCACAACTAAGTCAATTTACCAAAACTGTATTTATTAAACAGTTATTAAGCAGTGGCACAAACATGTCATTTCTAAAACAGAAAGGGCAAGATTGTCAGACATTTTAAAACAAGCTATGAGTGCACTTTTATGCATGATGTCACTAAGATGACATATCAAAACTAAATTAAAGTGTACTTTTTGTACAGAACGCCACTACAATAGTTTAAAACAAATAAAGTGTACTTTTGTACATGATGTCACAAGATATTTCAATAAATGTCAAATAAAAATGAGCTGCATAATAGTAAATCAAATAGTGTATGTCCTTCACTATATGGTAGGTTCCTGCAGACGTTATCTCCTTCTGTTGACTATTCTTTTCATACGGTGTTTGATGTGGAAATGGTTGCTTCGGCATTTTGTTGGTGTGTCACCGGCCGGAGATGTTGACATGCAGAGTTTCAAGCACTCTTCATTCTCTAGCAGGTGACTTTTCAAATGATGCTACATTAGTAGAGCTGCTACTTTTTGTGCGCTTTTGCCACTTACTTGACATATTACGGTTGTATGTTCAACATATTCCCGCTTGAAGCCAAACCACCGCCAGACGATGGACCCCGTGCTGTTTTTCTTGGGAATTAATTCTTCCTTCATTTGTTACCAGATTTGCACCTTCTTTCTCTCGTATTACCACTCGCACCACTCCGTTAGCATCACAGCTAATGTTACCAAGCCGTTACTTCTCTGCTACGCGAGGGCGTATGACGTTGTATGTGACGTATGTAAGAAGGTGCGCTTGTATTAAGTCTCTGTGAGAAGGAGAGACAAGAAAGAGTGGGAAGAGCCTGTAGTGTAATGCCCGCAGCTAAAAGCAACTGTGTGAGAGCTTATACTCGAATATCACGATATAGTCATTTTCTATATCGCACAGAGACAAACCCCCGATATATCGAGTATATCGATATATCGCCCAGCCCTAATGTGATGTGATGTCAGTCATGTTAGGGCTGAGCGATATATCGATGTACTCGATATATCGCGGGTTTGTCTCTGTGCGATATAGAAAATGATTATCGTGATTAGATATGTCCGATAATATCGGCCGATAAATGCGTTAAAATGTAATATCGGAAATTATATTGTTTTTTTTATCGGTATCTGTTTTTTTTTGTTTTTTTTGTTTTTGTTTTTTAATTAAATCAACATAAAAAACAGAAGATACACTTACAATTAGTGCACCAACCCAAAAAAACTCATTCACACTTATTCACACAAAAGGGTTGTTTCTTTCTGTTATTAATATTCTGGTTCCTAAATTATATATCAATACAGTCTGCAAGGGATACAGTCCGTAAGCACACATGATTTGGCTTCAAGTGGGAATATGTTCAACATTTATGCGGCAAAAGCGTTGCTACAAAAAGTAGCAGCACTGCTAATGTAGCATCATTTGAAAAGTCACCCGCTAGAGAATGAGGAGTGCTTGAAACTCTGCATGTCAACATCTCCGGGCGGTGCCACACCAACAAAATGCCGAAACAACCATTTCCAGATCAACACCGTATGGAAAAAAAAAAAAAAAGCAACAGAAGGAGATAGTGTCCGCAGGAACCTATTATGCAGCTCATTTTTATTTGACAGTTATAGAAATATCTTGTGTGACATCATGCACAAAAGTGCACTTTATTTGTTTTAAACTGTTGTAGTGGCGTTCTGTACAAAAAGTACACTTTAGTTTAGTGTTGTTTTGATTTGTCATCTTAGTGACATCATTCACAAAAGTGCACTTATAGCTTGTTTTAAAATGTCTCTGACAATCTTGCACTTTCTGTTTTGAAATGACATGAATGTTTGTGCCTCTGCTTAATAACTGTTTAATAAATACAGTTTTGGTAAATTGACTTAGTTGTGATTTCCCTCTCTACATGAAAGTTAAAAAAAATTAGCATATATATTAATGCAGTATGAACAAGAATGTTTTAATGTAGACACATAGAATCATCATACTGCTGTGATTATATGCATCAAGTGTTCATTCAAGGCTAAGGCGAAATATCATGACATGGCCTAAAAATATCGAGATATTAAAAAAGTGTACCGGTAGCTTAGTTATAGCATGTGTGTGTAGGACATGATGTAGTATGCCTTGATTACAAAATGCGATGAGATAGGGATGTTTAATTGAAGGTTGCATTAGGGATTATGATAGCACTGTGTTCATATGTATGAGTGCACGTGTGTTACTGTACACGGGTTTTTTTTTTTTGTGGTACTAAATTTTTTTCATTTAGGGACAACGGTACCCCTTGTGAAAAAGCTAAGCGTACAGCCCTGACTGGCTTTGAAACAGGAGTTCAGAACATTCAGAGAAATTTCCAACTAAGTGGGAAAAAATATATAAAGGATCAAAACCAATTTTAAATGTATGTCTTTGTCAAATACATTAATGAATATTTTTTTACATAGGTTTTTATCACAGATGAGAAACTTAGATTACATTTTTTGTGGCAGCCCACCACACGCCACAAATAGATTTGTCACATTTTGTTTCTTGTAAACATAGTTTGTTGTTACAACTCTGTACAGTAGATGGCATTGTAACTCCACCCGTTTTTTTTTTTTTTTTAAACATTTTAACGATTAAAAAGAGCTTGAAAGATGCAGCTGATGGAAGTCACAGTTGTAGCCTTCAAAGCCCTCAAATACGACTTTAAAAGCAACGTTTTATATACACACTGCAAGTATACATATAATGTAGTAACAGACACCTTCATAACAATATGTAATATGTACAATATACAAACTACAATGTAGTAACAGACACCTTCATAACAATATGTAATATGTACAATATACGATGAGGTGGCGACTTGTCCAGGGTGTACTCCGCCTTCCGCCCATGTGCTGCTGGGATAGACTGAAGCACCCCCGCGTCTATCTCTCTCTCTCTCTCTCTGTCTCTGTCTCTCTGTCTCTCGGTCTCTCGCTCTGTCGCTCTCTTTCTCTCTCTGTCTATCTCTGTCTCTATCTCTCTCTTTCTCTTTATCTCTCTGTCTCTCTCACGGTCTCTCTCTGTGTCTCTGTCTCTGTCTGTCTCTCTGTCTCTGTCTCTCTCTCTGTGTGTCTCTGTCTCGCTCTCTGTCTCTGTCTGTTTCTCTCTCTCTCTGTCTCTGTCTCGCTCTTTGTCTCTCTCTCTCTGTCTCTGTCTTTCTCTCTGTCTCTCTCTCTCTGTGGCTCTCTCTGTCTCTGTCTCTCCTACCTCTGTCTCGCTCTCTCTCTCGCTCTCTGTCTCTCTCGCTCTCTGTCTCTGAAGTCGAGAGAGATCTCTCTCTATATATGTATCTATATATATAATGTAATAACAGACACATTCATAACAACATGTAATATGTTAAATATTTACAGTATTTTGATCATTTTAATCATTTTCTGGACTGATTTATTCCGCGCATTGACTTCTGTTTCCATAGCAGCGCAAGTCGGACTTCTGGCAACATGTTTGTTCCAACGTCTGGAATCAAATACGAGTTTTTTTTTTATTCATAGCTCGGTTGGTAGAGCGGCCGTGCCAGCAACTTGAGAGTTCCAGGTTTGATCCCCGCTTCCGCTATCCTCGTCATTGATGTTGTGTCCTTGTGCAGGACACTTTACCCACCTGCTCCTAGTGCCACCCATATGTAACTTAGATATTGGGTTTCACTATGTAAAGCGCTTTGAGTCACTACAGAAAAGCGCTGTATAAATATAATTCACTTCACTTCAAAACAAACAAGAAAGTAGACTATATTTGGGAAATTGAGGATTCACAACCTTATACATTTGAAGGTAAATATACTGCTGCTTATAGAAGAGAGTATGATGGAAGCCGGGAAAAGTGGACAATAGCGATTTTGACGCTACAAATATGGAACTTTGAGACAAGCTATTTTGATATGAAGGGATTGCTTACCCAAAATCAACAGGAAAGGTCCCCAGCCAGCTGGACCAGACGAACAACTGTTAGTGAGTTACTTTAATATCGGTCATAATACACGGAACGTAAATGAAGTATTGTTGACGGTTTTTCAATGCATTGTTACAGTGATTTAGAGGTAGAATTAATTGCTCCCGTTAGCTGCATTGCTAGCCATCTAGAACAAGACAATTTTTGTATGATAGAAAGCGGAAAAAACAAAAAACCTTTTGTCTTCTTGTCTTTTATGATTGTGAACGATAAGCAAAATTCCAAAAAAAATGCAGTTCCACTTTATCAACCCGCACTTGCATATACTTTGAGAAACACTCAGATTTTGTATTTCTTCTTTTGTTGTATTACTTGTATTGTGGACTTGAAGCAGAATGTTTCATCACACCTGTGTGCAATGAACAGCTATTTTTATTTTTTTTATTTTTTAACAGATCTAAGCTATCGCTTAATGCGGTAAGCGGAAACAGCACTTTTCATTCCAAAGCCTTCAGCGTGACCCCTCATGAAGCACCTGATCAACACTCCAAAGGCAAGACAAGTGGGTTTGCTTTGTTGTCTTTGGGCTCATTTAATTGATTAATTTTTGTCAGTGTTTTTTTTTTTTTTCATAATGACCCTCAGGTGATCAGCTCTTTAGTGTCATGGAGTCTATTTGTGCTCTGGTGGATCGCATCCCTGAACATGAGCTCATCGCGCTATGCTGTGGCAATGAGCTTCTATTGAAGAGGGCTCAAAGGTAAGTGCTGCTCCACATGGCTTCATGATATTTTATCACCATGTGTCCGTGCGACTGCAGTGATCCGCCTCCTCCCTGCAGGAAGAGGATTCTTGTTACCGGTAGCGATGCCTTCTTGAGGACACAACAGCCTGACAGCACTGGGATTTCTGATCCTGGCTTCAAAGATAAGTCTTCCTCCTCCAGCACACTGTCATCCAGCAGTTTCCTGCCTGAAGAGGCAAAGAGGGCTTCTCAGATCAGGAGATCGTCCATCGTCTCTGTGGGTTGTGACTCTGATCACTCTGATAGTTTTATCAAAGTAAAGCCATCGCTTGGCAAAGACGGATGGAAATCGGTCATTGAAATTGACAGCTCCTGTGATATGCCATCAAGCGACAGCTTCACAAAAGCATCTCAGAGTATCCCTGATAACAAAAAGACCAACGTAAGCCTGGATTGTGAAGATCTTTTCTTCTCACCCAAGAAGAAAATGGAGACTCCTGTACAGATCAAATCTAATCAACAGGAAAAGTTCACAGCTACAGAACACATGGATCCTGATGACTTTTACTTTGACGACTTTGACATAGACGACTTGAATGACTCTGATATTCCCGATTACTTTGATGAACCTCAAAGTTCCTCCGTGACGCTAAAGAGTTCCAGCGCTGTACAGACAGCTGTGAAGGAAGGTGGTCCAAGCAAGTTCTCATGGGAGAAGAAATCTGCAACACCTGCACCGTCTCCTAAACCTGCACAAATATGTTCTCCTGGTAAGTCACTGAAATAACTGTCTATAAAAAAAATATTCTGTGAATACTTTAGTCCATGGGGGTGTGGAGGGTCCCACAGAACCTGCTCTTATATATTTTTATAATACAGAACCCTCCTTTCGAAACCCGGCGCACGATCGTTTCCGAGGTTTCAACTTCTCCCACTCGCAGGAGATGATGAAGATCTTCCACAAGCGCTTTGGTCTCCATCAGTTCAGGTTCAACCAACTCGAAGCCATCAACGCCGCGCTCCTCGGGGAAGACGAGTTCGTACTGATGCCAACAGGTTTGTGGTGCGTGTGCACTGTCAGAAGAACATGCCCAAATCTGATGATGTGTTACTGTGGATCTAGGTGGTGGTAAAAGTTTGTGCTATCAGCTGCCTGCCTGCCTGACACCAGGAGTCACAGTGGTCATCTCACCACTCAAATCTCTTATTGTGGATCAAATCCAGAAACTCACTTCTCTGGATGTAAGAATGTCTTTTTGTAGTTTTTTTTCCATTTCATTTGTTACTGATCTACTACTATACTACCACACTACTACTGGGGACGGCGTGGCGAAGTTGGGAGAGTGGCCGTGCCAGCAATCTGAGGGTTACTGGTTCAATCCCCACCTTCTACCATCCTAGTCACGTCCGTTGTGTCCTTGAGCAAGACACTTCACCCTTGCTCCTGATGGGTCTGGTTAGGGCTGTGCATGGCAGCTCCCGCCATCAGTGTGTGAATGTGGAAATAGTGTCAAAGTGCTTTGAGTTCCTTAAAAAAGGTAGAAAAGCGCTATACAAGTACAACCCATTTACCATTTACTATGACATGCGCTAAGGAAGAAACCATTTGGGTGTGGATTAGGGGTGTGGGAAAAAATCTATTCGAATTCGAATCGCGATTCTCACGTCGTGCGATTCAGAATCGATTCTTATTTTTAAAAAATCAAATTTTTTATTTTATTTTTTTTTAAAAAGTTAATTAATCATTCCAACAAAACAATACACAGCAATACCATAACAATGCAATCAAATTCCAAAACCAAACCCGACCCAGCAACACTCAGAACTGCAATAAACAGAGCAATTGAGAGGAGACACAAACACGACACAGAACAATCCAAAAGTAGTGAAACAAAAATGAATATTATCAACAACAGTATCAATATTAGTTACAATTTCAACATAGCAGTGATTTAAAATCCCTCATTGACATTATCATTAGACATTTATTTAAAAAAAAAAAGAATAGTGTCACAGTGGCTTACACTTGCATCGCATCTCATAAGCTTGACAACACACTGTGTCCAATATTTTCACAAAGATAAAATAAGTCATATTTTTGGTTCATTTAATAGTTAAAACAAATTTACATTATTACAATCAGTTGATAAAACATTGTCCTTTACAATTATAAAAGCTTTTTACAAAAATCTACTACTCTGGGCTTCACGGTGGGAGAGGGGTTAGTGCATCTGCCTCACAATACGAAGGTCCTGAGTAGTCATGGGTTCAATCCCGGGCTCGGGATCTTTCTGTGTGGAGTTTGCATGTTCTCCCCGTGACTGCGTGGGTTCCCTCCGGGTACTCCGGCTTCCTCCCACCTCCAAAGACATGCACCTGGGGATAAGTTGATTGGCAACACTAAATTGGCCCTAGTGTGTGGATGTGAGTGTGACTGTTGTCTGTCTATCTGTGTTGGCCCTGCGATGAGGTGGCGACTTGTCCAGGGTGTACCCCGCCTTCCGCCCGATTGTAGCTGAGATAGGCTCCAGCGCCCCCCGCGACCCCAAAGGGAATAAGCAGTAGGAAATGGATGGATGGATGGACTACTCTGCTTGCATGTCAGCAGACTGGGGTAGATCCTGCTGATATCCTATGTATTGAATGAATAGAGAATCGGGAAAAAATGAATTGAAAAAAAAAATTGATTTTGAATCGAATAGTGACCCCAATAATCAATATTGAATCGAATCGTGGGACACCCAAAGATTCACAGCCCTAGTGTGGATGCTGAAGTTTTTGTTTTTACATTGTGAAAATGTACTTAGTTCATAGTGTTGCTGCGTGTCTTGGCTCTTCTGAGTCTAATCCCTGTTCTTTTAGATCCCAGCAACGAGCCTGTCGGGTGATAAAAGTGACCGTGAAGCGAGCAGCATCTACATGCAGCTCTCCAGGAAAGAACCTATCATTAAACTCCTTTACGTCACACCTGAGAAGGTGAGTTGCATTGATGAAATCTCTCACGTCTACCGCTTGTCCCTCTTTGATTCCTTTGATTAATGAGATTTCTCGCCGTTCTCTAGGTCAGTGCCAGCAACAAACTAATCTGTGCCCTGCAGAACCTTTACGAGCGAACCCTCCTGGCCCGCTTCGTCATCGATGAAGCTCATTGTGTTAGTCAGGTGTGTTAATCCTCTTCGATTCAACACACAATATATATATATTTTTAATTTGCCCCGATGAATAAACCAAGTGACCGTCAATTTACCAGTGGGGCCACGATTTCCGTCCAGACTACAAGAGGTTGAACGAACTCCGTCAGAAGTTCCCCAAAGTGCCCATGATTGCCCTGACAGCCACAGCCACGCCCCGTGTGCAAAAAGACATTTTGAACCAGCTCAACATGACTCGCCCTCAAATGTAAGTGTTTTTTTTCAGACTTTCAAACTCTCAAATGTCTTCTTCAAATGTCTCACTTCTCTTGTATTGTGTCCCTAGCTTCACTATGAGCTTTAACAGAGCAAACCTTAAGTACTCTGTGCTACCCAAAAAACCCAAAAAGGTTGATGAGGACTGCATCAATTGGATCAGGAAGCATTACCCTCGTAAATAATTCACAACGACTAGTTCTAGTATTTTAAGGACATCTCGAGGCAGCACCAAAAACTGTAAAGCTCTATCTTGTCATCTACCTCGTAGGTGATTCGGGCATTGTGTACTGCCTGTCTCGAAAAGACTGCGACGACATGGCCCGGAGCCTCCAGCAAGCCGGGCTGTTGGGGCTGTCCTATCATGCAGGCCTAAGCGACGGCGACAGAGAATGCGTGCAAACCAAGTGGATCAACCAGGACGGGTGCCAGGTAACATCACCGACGTAAACACAGCAACTCACTTGTGTGCAATGTTGAAAACATGCCACCTTGCACCTGCTGTCCGCTAGGTCATCTGTGCCACCATCGCTTTTGGCATGGGCATTGACAAGCCTGACGTGCGCTACGTGATCCACGCCAGTATGCCCAAATCAATAGAGGGCTACTACCAAGAGTCTGGTAGGGCCGGCAGGGACGGAGACATATCTCACTGCATTCTCTTCTACAGCTATGCCGACGTGCACCGCATCAAGAGGATCATCGGCAGTATGTTCACAATGCAATTGTTTCTTTTTACACACGCCATTTCCCTGGTTTTGAAACATTTCGTCCTTCAATACAGTGGACAGAGAAGGTGACAGAAACACAAAGGCCACACACTTCAACAACCTGTACTGCATGGTGCATTTCTGCGAGAACCTGATGGAGTGCAGAAGGATTCAGCTGCTGGCCTACTTTGGAGAGATGAAATTTAACAGGAGCTTCTGTAAGGACCACCCTGATGTCAGCTGTGACAACTGTGCGAGGCCCACTGTAAGAGCATCTGCTTGTTATATAATCCACACAACACATTCATCAAAGTTTGTGCCAGATGTGACCAATATTTCCAATTTTTGTTAGGCGTCATCTCCTGATATAGTTTTAGGCATCTTGGTGCCATTGACTTGAGCAAGCATTACGTAGGAAAAGACCATAGTGTACACTTGCATTCACTGAAATGTTGTCATCTGTGTGCAGCAATACAAGATGAGGAACGTCACAGAGGATGTGAAGATGATTGTGAGCTTCGTGCAGGAGAACTGTGAGAAGGTGGGAGCAAGGTTCGGACGGAAGCCTCAACAGAGCCGCCTGACACTCAACATGCTGGTGGACATCTTCGTAGGTACGACCTCCTCGCCAACATAGCTGACGTGACGCTCCGCTGCACAACAAGTGTAAACGATGTTCTCTCTCAGGATCTAAATCTGCAAAGATCCAGACTGGTATGTTTGGAAGGGGAGGAGCTTATTCCAAGCACAATGCGGACCGTCTGTTTAAAAAGCTAGTGCTGGACAATATCCTTATGGAGGACCTTTACATCACCAACAATGGCCAAGCTGTGGCTTATGTCTCCGCTGGACCCAAAGCCTTAAACCTCCTGTCTGGACACATGCAGGTCACACGTCTGGCTTTACGAGAAACATGTTCAATTAGGGTGAAAAATCGAAACCCCACATAACACTATGGTATGCTTGCAGGTGGACTTCTATGAGACCGAGAGCGCCTCCAGTGCCAGGAAGAACAAAGCCGCTGTGTCCAAAAACGTCTCGCAGAGAGACCAGATGACTCAGGAGTGTCTCAAGGAGCTGATAGACCTGTGCAAGCAGTTGGGGAAAGCCTTCGGCATTCACTACTTCAACATCTTCTCCACCGCCACCTTGAAAAAGCTCTCTGGTAAGAGACAGTTTGGTGGGATTTCATACAAGTAGTTACCCAGGGAAAATTCACACTTACTTTGCATAGGATTTTTTTTTTAATCACATTTTTAGGGGTGTCTAACTTGTTTTAATTTTGGGCCTCATCACAGTTCTGACTGCCCTAAAAGGGGCGTTATTAACAGTGAATAATATATGAATATAAATGTATAAGGATTCGCTTCATGATGATATTACTAGGGCTTGACGATATGGCTGAAAACCGCATCACAATGTAAGTGTTTTATATCGGTGGGTATCAATAATTATTGATATTTTTTATGATTGATCAAAAATAGGGACCAGTAGAAAGTACATTAAATGTAAAAATTTTTATTAAAAATGTAACCTTCCTCTGAATATAATGCCCTCAGCTATCAAGGCAGAAAGTTATGGAAATGTCAACACAACCATGGAAAACACTGAATGTAAACAAAATTCTAAAATCACATGGAACACTTAACAATAACCTCTTAAAATTAAGATGCTAAAAGAACGAATACATAAGAAATGCTTAATACAGTGTAACAAAATACTATTCAAATGCGTGCGTGCGTGCGTGTATTACACGTCTATCCCAATATATTATCGTTTTATCGCCCAGCCCTAATTATTACACATTTGCCTATTTTGATTTATATTTTTTTATGTACACTGTTAAAAACACACACACATTCTAGATTTTGCTGTAAAAACTGGCAGTTGGGTCGCCAGAATTTTACCAAACGTTTACGGTGATTTTTACGGTATATTGGTAAATGAAAAATCAGTTTCAGTTTTTTACGGTAAGATTCTGGCGAGTGAGCTGCTAGTTTTTTCCCGTAAAAACTGTTTTTATTTTTGCAGTGTACAATTTGATCGATAACTTGCTTTGAGCTGACAAGTTATGCAGATTTTTAAGTATTTAATTAAAACAAAATGTTCAGAACGCTTGGTAATATATGTATAGCATTATTAGATATTAAAGTTTAGAATATATGCAGACGAGGATTTGAGGGAAAATGCCACCTTTTGAGGCATCCACACTGGAGAATAACTAAAATAACGTCGTCTAAAAATAATTTGAAACATGTGATAAAATTTTAAAATATAAATATTAATACAATAAGTTGATAAAAATGTAACATTGAAAGAACAATAGTAATAAATAATATTAAGATAGAAAAATAAATAAATTACTAATACTAGTATTAATGAATTAAAAACGGTACTGTACTGCCTCTGAAAAATACCGGCGCTATTTTTTTTAATTTTTAATGGACATCACGGTGCGCCCTTGTAACGACATGCTGGAGCAGAGGAGCGTGTTCGGCAATGCACACGTACGGAGTACTTACAAGCATACACAGAGTGGAGACATACGAGGTAGAATGGATGCATTTGGCTTAAAAATAAATGATAAATGTGAAGCTATAAACACTGAAGCGCCGCTCTAAAAGAGATGCTTTAAAACATGGCTAGCTAGCGAGCGGCTAACGTCCATCCGCAGTCGTCAGTGTTTTAGCTACTTTTAAATCACTAATCCTCGCCTCCATGGCAACAAAGTAAGTTTCTTACTAGTATCATCCCTGCAGGACGAGGAATAGCTAAACATGCTTCACTTCACTACACACTGTAGGAGGTAGAGGTGGGAATCTTTAGGCACCTGGAGTGCCCTAAAATAAGGGAGCTCGTTGGATCTCTCGGTGAGGTGGCTTGCTGCAGTCAGCCAAATTTTAGAATTGTCTGCATTACTTTATTTACGATAAACAAATCCATTATCAACGTTTACTAATTGATTTAGTAATCGTCAATCTCTACATTGCGATGCATCTAAAATTTCCACCGCCTCTAGTAGGAGGATACAATAGCTAACCGCTAACAACAAGCTAGTGCTCCTGAACGTAAACAAATGATTGGATCTCTACACGGACATCGACTGCAATGATAGTAGTACAAGAGCCATATCTCTTGATACTACAATAATTACATCAATATTTTTTATTATCATTTCTTTTATTGCTGAAAAGTTTTAAAATATGTACCGTACCTGGACACAGGAGAACTTTAATTATGTGTGATCCTGTAACTACTTGGTATTGGATTGATATCAAAATGTGTAGTATCACCTAAAACTAATGTAAAGTATCCAAACCACAAAGGAATGAGTGCTTATTACATTTTAACAGAAGTGTAGATAAACATGTTAAAACCGAAAGTAAGCAGATATTAACAGTAAATGAACAAGTAGATTATTAATCTGTTTTCTACAACTTGTCCCTAATAATTTTGACAAAACAATAGAATGGTAAATGACACAATATGTTACTGCATAAGTCAGCAGCCCAATTAGGAGCCTTTGTAACCCGTTTGCTTACTTACTACTAAAAGAGTAGTTGTCTAGAATGTTCCCTATCTTATTTTATGACATATTTCTTCTTTAATTGCAATACGAAACATATATTTAATGTATCATAAGATTTCTTGTTAAAATAACGGCAATCATTATTTTTTTTTGTGGTCCCCTTTATTTGGAAAAGTATCAAAGTATCGAAATACATTTTGGTACCGTTATCAAAATATTGGTATTGGGGACAACTAGGGCTGGGCGATATGGTCTTTTATTAATATCTCGATATTTTTAGGCCATGTCACGATACACGATATGTATCTCAATATTTTTGCCTTAGCCTTGAATTAACACATGATGCCATGATGATTCTATAGGTCTACATTAAAACATTCTTGTTCATACTGCATTAATATATGCTCATTTTAAACTTTCAAGCAGAGAGGGAAATCACAACTAAGTCAATTTACCAAAACTGTATTTATTGAACAGTTATTAAGCAGTGGCACAAACATTCGTGTCATTTCAAAACAGAAAGTGCAAGATTGTCAGACATTTTAAAACAAGACTATTAGTGCATTTTTGTGCATGATGTCACTAAGATGATATATCAAAACACTAAATTAAAGTGCACTTTTTGTACAGAACGCCACTACAATGTTTTAAAACAAATAAAGTGCACTTTTGTACATGATTTCACACAAGATATTTCAATAACTGTCAAATACAAATTAGCTGCATAATAAGAAATCAAATAGTGTATGTCCTTTGCTATGTGGTAGGTTCCTGCAGACGTTATCTCCTTATGTTGACTATTTTTTCATACAGTGTTGATGTGGAAATGGTTGCTTCGGCATTTTGAGATGTTGACATGCGGAGTTTCAAGCACTCTTCATTGTCTAGCGGGTGACTTTTCAAATGATGCTACAAATTAGCAGTAATGCTACTTTTTGTAGCAACGCTTTTGCCGCATACTTGACATTTTACGGTTGTCTGTTCAACATATTCCCGCTTGAAGCCAAACCACCGCCAGACGATGGACCCCATGCTGTTTTTCTTGGGAATTAATTCTTCCTTCATTTGTTACCAGATTGGCACCTTCTCTCTCTCTCTCGTATTACCACTGGCACCGCTCCACTAGCATCACAGCTTACATTACCATGCCGCTACCTCTCTGCTCCGGGAGAGCGTATGACGTTGCACGTGCGACAGTATGCGACGTATGTAACAAGGTGTGCTTGTTTTATGTCTCTGTGAGAAGACAAGAAAGAAAAAACGCCTGTAGTGTAATGCCCGCAGCTACACGAAACTGCGTGAGAACGTAAACTCGAATATCACGATATAGTCATTTTCTATATCGCACAGAGACAAACCCGCGATATATCGAGTTTATCGATATATCGCCCAGCCCTAGGGAGAACCCAACACACATACAGTATATACAGTATGTTTACTTTAATTGCTTTGGACAATTTGGCAAACAGCTTTTCTTTCATTTATGAGATTAAGTTATGAGAATTGTCTTGTAAATGAAAAGTTTGGTGACCAATTTATGGCCAATGTACAGTATGGATGTCTCCTAAAATACCATAACAAGGCATTGAGGTCGTGATAATGGAGGTGGTCTAACTTAAACAGAGAGGCTGTCCTCCGACCCTGAAATCTTGCTGCAAATCGATGGGGTGACTGAGGACAAATTGGAGAAGTACGGTGCTGAGGTGATCCAGGTTCTGCAGAAATACTCTCAGTGGGAGCTGCCCGGTAATAAAAGACTTATTTACTTCCGGATGGTGAAATTGTGCACGGCCGCTTTAAAATGTGTGTGTTCTCTGCAGAGGAACAGCAGCCTGAAGGCGAAGGCTGGATCGACACGGCACAGGGCCGCTCGGCTGTTGAGTACGAGGACGAGGAGGATGGCGACTCTTCCACCTACTTTCGAAATCAGAGCGCACAGGGACAAAAGAGGAAGAAAGCACCCTTCTTCAAGTACTCCAAAAAGAGAAAAGGATATGGCGGCTCCAACTCTAAAGGGTCTGTCGTCTAACCTATAAACTAATACAAAACTTCACTTCATTGCTTCAACTTGTTTTTTGTCTTTCTTTCTTGTAGTCGAGGCTACGGCAACAATAAGTCATGGTCCTCCAGAGGGGGATCTAAAGCTGGTTCTCAATCAACGGGGCGAGGGTCCAGAGGCGCGTCAGGTGACTCATCATCAGGCAGGAGGCCTGGCTTCTTGGCAGCGCCGACCCCTCAAAACAACCAGCGACCTTTCTTGAAGCCCACCTTTTCTCACATGGGTTAGTGCTTCACTGTATTCTGTTCAAACTGTACATTCATTAGATTTATATATAGTGTATTTGTCAATTGTTGTACTTTGATATGTTATTAAAGACACCTTTTTAAAAGGTTTCAAACCAGAGTTTATTTCAAGTCTGAATAGTTTGATGTCATGGCACCAGTTTACAAAGATACTGGGGACAGAGCTAAGGTACAAACAGGTCATTTGGCACAGATATATATATATGTACACACAACTTGTCATCCCAGCACGCAACCTTTTTCTCAACGTGCACTCTTAGAGGAGGGAGGGTTCCACATATTCAGTCACATTGAGGATACAGGATGCTTTTTTCAGACATGTAAACCCTATTGTCATTTAAAGTCACATTTAAGAGAAGACCAAATAACAAGAAACCGGTTTTAAGACTCAAGTTTTTACATCACAATGTACAAAATGTCTTAAGTCCATTACAAACACACTTTTACATTTCAGTGGGTTTTTTAATTGATCAGCTACATTTGAAAAAATAATGTTACTGAAGTTAGTGTTATGAACAAAATGTCATGATATGCAACATACTATTTTTATCATCAGTCATTTTTATCCATCTTTGCCACACCAGCAATGATCCAAGCATGAGGATAACAAAAAAACATCTAAGGATTTTTAAAATATTATAATTTCAAATGTAATTGTATGACCGTTCACATGTAATTGTTTTGCCTTATTTCACCTATTATTGCTTCTTGAATGGTGCCTTTCTTTTTTATGATTTGAAGACGCTACATGACGCTAAGATACAACCAATTCCTAAATTCACCTGATCAGGGCTAATATGCAAGCAGGGGGTCTAATGGCAACATTACTAATTAATTGGGTATATTTATGCAAAACATGGACATAAAGAGTTATTTGTTTTTCCACTTACAGACTAACATGTGCACCTGTACCTGGTACAAGTGCTACCTAATATATTTTTTAGTTATTGCTCCCTTTAACTGTGAAAGTAAAAAAGTTTAGAGGCAGAGTTAAACGTGTAAAAATATGTTGCAAAAGTCCAAAAAACAATATTTGAGTTTAAATCTTGACAATCTCATTGAGCATCTTTATCAATGTGTTTTAGTTAAATATAAAAATGTTTTAACACCAAACATATTTTACTTTACCACATAAATGTTATTTTAGCAATTTTAGATTGTTGTTAGACGTATAAAACAAGTGTATTTAAACATTTGCCAATTGATTTTAATTAAGTATTTTAATTTCACAATTTGAATTTATTTTTGATTAAAGAGTAATTCCCAATTCTTTCATCTTTAATGTAACATTTTCAAAAGACTTAATTTCCATGGCCATATATATTTTTTAGTTTAAAGATAGTTTGGTTTGTTTAGTTTAAGACTGAATATATTTTTTAAATACATTTGTTTGAAATAATTAATATCTGCCAATTTTATTTTAAATGAACTTTTTGTGTATAACAAAAAAAGAGAGAAGGTTCTAAATAGAGCGGCATTTTTCAATGTGTTAATCCTAAAATGTGTATGCTGATTAATTTGGTTTTGGGTGGGATTTTATGTACCGTAACTGTTTTTTTTTTTTTTTAATACATCTTAATTCTATTAACATGAGTGCTGAGACCTCTTCTTGTATTTTGGGTTGTCTTGTGACTGAACAACCTTTCAAATCTCTTCTACATGAACCACGGCGCTACAAAAAGTATAATATCTTGTCTTCAATAACAAAATAATCTTTTGCCTCCTGGTAAAATATACATATTGGAGCTGTCAATATAGTAAGAAAAAAGTACATCTTCCAATAGTATAATACAGTAAACCTAAAGGTTGATATATTTTTTTGAACTAAAATAAATCTTCGTAGTAAGAAATAATTGAAATTCATTGAATCTCAAGATCATGAAAAAATATGCAAATGATGAGAATTAATAACACATTGACTTATCATATGAGCATTGCATGTCTTTATAGGCTATTAGCTACTTGTTCCTTCACAACTGTAATGTTCACCACATTATTTTAGATTTTCATACGCTCATTATGGGCTTATCCATTATTGGAACCACAGTTTATTCCTAAATGGAATGATTATACACCATAAACATGGGTACAATGTTTTCAATGCATTTACTTTTAGTTTCCCTAAACCTTCTCAAAAGTGGTGCTGAAGGTTCCAGAAGTTAATCACAAATGTAAACCTATGACGCCGTGTAAATTGCATAAAATCCAAAATAAATTTAGATGTAATAATTCATTAATAATTTAGTCCTTGCCCAGAATGAGTGTATGTAAATATCTGACCATAACCTCTGCAAAAATCCATCAATTGCATTTATCTTTTCAACATCAACCTTCTATAACTTCTTTATATCATCATCATACCTCACTTATATCTCACTTCTGCTCTGCCCTTCCTGGACTGTAAAATCAATAAATAACATATAAAGGTGATGCTGTTTTCTCTCACAGTTCAATAACAAAATAGAAAAAAACAGGAAGGGGTAAAAAGATGATTTGTGTAAAAGGGGGAGGAAAAAAAGGGTAAGAAACTGAGGTGGTGTGAACTTAAGTGGGAGAGAGAGAAGCTGGTCACCAAGCTGCAGGATGACGAGTCACAAGGTGTTTTGTTTACTTGTTAACAAGCAACGCGCCCACCCAGCGGAGCTTGCAGGCAAACCACCGCCTAAGGGGACAAAAGTATTCGTAATGGAACTGTTCGAACTCGGGGGTCCGCCGAATGTCGCGTAAAAAAGCCACATCAAGGTCGGACTCGGTGAGGACGATGAGGAGGAGGAGCAAGACAAAGAGGAGTCCGATGGTTACGAGAAGCAATCGGAGGACACTTAAGACGAACTTATTCACCTGTTCCACCTCGCTGAGGCCCCCTCTGGCGGCGCCCTCCTGAGCGCCAATATCATCCCTTTCCTCGCGTGTGGGGGTCCCCGCCTCCGACTCCTTCTCCTCCTCGATGCTGCAGGGCGCCCCGTTGATTTGGCGCGAGCCGGTCAGCTCCGCCGTGCCGTGCTCGGCCACCGGCGTGGGCAGGACACTGTCCGAGGGACTGTACGCTTCGTCCGAGATCACCGCCGTCCTCTCGCCGGCGTCCGTGGCCTGGCTGCGGGAGCGGGGGATGAACGCCTCGCCGTGGGACACCGAACGCACCGGGGTGGAGTGGGCGCTGTCACGTAGCGACTCCAGACCTGGTATGGAGGAAACGCTTGTTAGCAAACGTCACACAGCGGAAGCCAGCTGACTGTAAGAGGAAACTAACAAACCAAAAAAAGAGGATGTGACACAAAACAACGAGAGACAGTTTCTTCTTTGAGTGGGGTTGTCCCCATACCAGAGTTTCAATAGTCTATAAGGGTGCTCAAAAAGTAGTTTCACATCCGAATCGCGATTCCTATTATTCTGATTGTAAACTGATTTATAATTTAAATTAATAAAAACATTGGAATACATTTCAAAAATAAGTTTTTACGTTTCTCCATGCTTACTCGCTGCGCATATATTCCAGCAACCAAAAGAAGGTTTTGTAACCTGCAACCTGTTTTGATATAATTACCGTACTATGTCAAATAATGCATTGCCGTGATCGGTTTGAATTAAAAATAGATTCTGAATCAAATAGTCACCCCAAGAATCAGATTCAGAACGGATTCCAAAGATTCCCACCTATTAGTCGTATACCAATGAATTCCCCCTTTTTTTTTTGCCTAATCTGCCCAAATTTTTGATACAATAGAAATTAGAAAAAAACTGGACACATGTACTTAAATAAATTCACCAAACTGTTTCAAAACCGTTAAGTACCGTATTTTTCGGAGTATAAGTCGCACCGGCCGAAAATGCATAATAAAGAAGGAAAAAACATAACGTATTTTTTGGACTATAAGTCGCAGTTTTTTTCATAGTTTGGCCGGGCTCCAGTGCGATTTATATACAGGTAAAAGCCAGTAAATTAGAATATTTTGAAAAACTTGATTTATTTCAGTAATTGCATTCAAAAGGTGTAACTTGTACATTATATTTATTCATTGCACACAGACTGATGCATTCAAATGTTTATTTCATTTAATTTTGATGATTTGAAGTGGCAACAAATGAAAATCCAAAATTCCGTGTGTCACAAAATTAGAATATTACTTAAGGCTAATACAAAAAAGGGATTTTTAGAAATGTTGGCCAACTGAAAAGTATGAAAATGAAAAATATGAGCATGTACAATACTCAATACTTGGTTGGAGCTCCTTTTGCCTCAATTACTGCGTTAATGCGGCGTGGCATGGAGTCGATGAGTTTCTGGCACTGCTCAGGTGTTATGAGAGCCCAGATTGCTCTGATAGTGGCCTTCAACTCTTCTGCGTTTTGGGTCTGGCATTCTGCATCCTCCTTTTCACAATACCCCACAGATTTTCTATGGGGCTAAGGTCAGGGGAGTTGGCGGGCCAATTTAGAACAGAAATACCATGGTCCGTAAACCAGGCACGGGTAGATTTTGCGCTGTGTGCAGGCGCCAAGTCCTGTTGGAACTTGAAATCTCCATCTCCATAGAGCAGGTCAGCAGCAGGAAGCATGAAGTGCTCTAAAACTTGCTGGTAGACAGCTGCGTTGACCCTGGATCTCAGGAAACAGAGTGGACCGACACCAGCAGATGACATGGCACCCCAAACCATCACTGATGGTGGAAACTTTACACTAGACTTCAGGCAACGTGGATCCTGTGCCTCTCCTGTCTTCCTCCAGACTCTGGGACCTCGATTTCCAAAGGAAATGCAAAATTTGCATGGTTGGGTGATGGTTTGGGGTGCCATGTCATCTGCTGGTGTCGGTCCACTCTGTTTCCTGAGATCCAGGGTCAACGCAGCCGTCTACCAGCAAGTTTTAGAGCACTTCATGCTTCCTGCTGCTGACCTGCTCTATGGAGATGGAGATTTCAAGTTCCAACAGGACTTGGCGCCTGCACACAGCGCAAAATCTACCCGTGCCTGGTTTACGGACCATGGTATTTCTGTTCTAAATTGGCCCGCCAACTCCCCTGACCTTAGCCCCATAGAAAATCTGTGGGGTATTGTGAAAAGGAAGATGCAGAATGCCAGACCCAAAAACGCAGAAGAGTTGAAGGCCACTATCAGAGCAACCTGGGCTCTCATAACACCTGAGCAGTGCCAGAAACTCATCGACTCCATGCCACGCCGCATTAACGCAGTAATTGAGGCAAAAGGAGCTCCAACCAAGTATTGAGTATTGTACATGCTCATATTTTTCATTTTCATACTTTTCAGTTGGCCAACATTTCTAAAAATCCCTTTTTTGTATTAGCCTTAAGTAATATTCTAATTTTGTGACACACGGAATTTTGGATTTTCATTTGTTGCCACTTCAAATCATCAAAATTAAATGAAATAAACATTTGAATGCATCAGTCTGTGTGCAATGAATAAATATAATGTACAAGTTACACCTTTTGAATGCAATTACTGAAATAAATCAAGTTTTTCAAAATATTCTAATTTACTGGCTTTTACCTGTAGTATCTCAAGCTTTACTTGTAGTATCATGACCCGACGGTGTGGTTGTATATAATGTTTCCAGATGGAAAACATTCTGCAAAGTCCCAAAAGCTTAAATTATCGTATTTTGAGAAAACAAATTATCTTACATACCTGATTTATGTTATGCCAGACGAACTGCTCGAGTAAACCAGTACCACAGACCGCGTTTTGTCTTTTAAATAAACTAATAGCCATATACTGGCACAACAGCACCCTCACCTGGCCATACGTTGCAGTGCTGGAAGTATCCTAGCCATGTATCGAATGGTCACAATTACTGTACACTCATACATTATGAAATATTGTAGTGTGAATATACTTATCGTACGTGAGTGTGTGGCACACTTACTGGCTGTATTGACACTGCCCTATGGTGCAGTTTCATACTGGCGCCATATACTGCATTAAAAAGTCACTCTTTTTAACGAATATCTATGCAGAAAGATATCTAAAACACACAACTCTGGTCAATGAGCCAAATGGTAAACAGGAAAAAAAAACATGGACTTTACTTTATTTGGTGCAACAGGATCAAAAGTATTCCACACTTTAGAATTTCCACCTTTCCTTAGTTCTATTTAGATTGATGATGACGACAAGTACCCATGTCAACCGTGACATACCACTCATGAGCTGCTTCACAGTCTAATGACACAGCAGCTGTTCTTCAAGTGACACACACACACTCATGCATCAATGCTTCAGTATCGTTTGGCCCATCACCAGTGTTGGGACTAACGCGTTACAAAGTAACGCGTTACTGTAACGCCGTTAGTTTCGGCGGTAACTAGTAATCTAACGCGTTATTTTTTTATATTCAGTAACTCCGTTACCGTTACTACATGATGCGTTACTGCGTTATTTTACGTTACTTTTTATGTAGTATAAAGTGTGTTTTATCGGAGGTTTTATGTGTCGTTCTGATTCTTCTTGTGTCACAAGCCGGAGAAGAGCGAGAGACATGTGCTCTGTGTGGGTGTGTCTGAGTGTGAGTGTGGGGAGCGAGGGGGGGGGGCGTGTCTGATCATGGCGGAGCAGAAGTCGAGTTTGCTAACATGGAGATATTTTCACTACTTTTCTTTTGTCGAGCACAAAGAAAATAACATTTTAGTTAAATGTAAATTGTGCTTTGGATCAAAGATGCCATCTACTGCCCAAAACAGCAATTCAAATCTGCTGAAACACGCTACATAGCAACATGCTTCGACGAAGCTAGTAAAGAGAGACAGAGACTCTGATGCCACTTTACCTCCACCACCACCATTCACCGCTGAAGGTACACACACTCTGTCAATCAATGTTCCCTCTAATTGTTCATGTGTGTGAGCAAATGCAAAAAGTCCCTGAGCATTGAGTGGAGTCCATGTGAGCAACTTTAGATGTGCACACTGTGGCTACACCAGCAGCACACCTGTCCCAAACCTCACTAAATAACAACTTACATCTCCATCCATCCATCCATTTCCTACCACTTGTCCCTTTCGGGGTCGCTGGAGCCTATCTCAGCTGCATTCGGGCGGAAGGCAGGGTACACCCTGGACAAGTCCCCACCTCATCACAGGGCCAACACAGATAGACAGACAACATTCTCTTATTATAATCAAATGATAGCAGTCATTTCCATTTCCAATATAAGTGTTTAGGCCCACTTACAATGACAATAGCAACAAATATTGTTTTTCATGAACTGTGTACTTGTATTGTTTGTCTGGGCGGAGGTCCTGCTTTGGAAATAATTGGTACCCCTTTCAGACATTGCATTTAGTTCCCATTAAAACATTCACATGTTGCACAATGAGATGTAAGCAGGGGATCATGTGTACATTCCTGCAACTTCCTGTTTGTAAAAAATATATTTTTATTAGTATTTATTTAATATACTAACAGCATTTCATGATTAATATTTATAAATTAAGATTCCTAATAAATGACACTAGAATAAGCACACATTTGATTGGTAAATCATAGTGTAACGACCTGGAATGACACTTTATGTGTGGTGTTGGAGTTGTCCGACTTTTTGTGTGGCTGTAAACGCATCACTGGCTAAGTGCCATATGTGCAAGTGTTGGCGCACGTGAGAGAGCGAGCGGCTGCTGTTGATATAACAAAGTTGCTTTTGGTCTGGTTTGTACTGCAGAAAATGACCAGTTTTGCTAGATATAATTTTTTTTACTAATGTTTTGGTCATGTGTTTATGGCCGACAGTAAAGAGTTTTGCTCAGTAAAGTGATGGATGGAATTCATGTCCTCAAAGCGTCTCGACAGACGTTACAATATTTGAACAATGATGACGAAAACGGTTTTCTCTGTCGTGTCCGTGTCGTGTCGAAAATTGTTATGCGCTTATTTTTTTATTTGATTTTGTGCATGGCATAGATTTGCCGTGCGCAGAGGACGCTTGAGCAGTGCGCAATTGCACATGCGCACTCCTTAGAGGGAACGTTGCTGTCAATTCTCTTATATACTCTTTCATTCTAGACTTCTAGAGTGTTTGATTATCACATCACTCTAAATGTATAGACTATAAAGTTCACAAACATAAAGAGGGATGCTGGTGGGCCAGGCCAAACTTTCCTTATCTCTAAACTAAAACTGGGGAAATGTGTAGTGTTCTGGGTTTCAGACATGATTTTGTATAAGAATTACTTGAGGAAGAAAATGCCTGGTTAGACTTTGTGTATGTAGTGTGTGCCTTTCTTGCTTTACAGCTATGCTGTTATTATGCTGTTTGTTACTTATGTATGTTATGTTGCAGCTATTTAAAATAGTTTTGTTAATTTGTTCTGGCCAGAAACAAATTGGCCTTTGTAACATATCTTTGTCTTTGTGTGTTGTATGTAGACCACATGGCTTAGCAGAGTTGAGTGATGCAAATGCATGTCAAGTTGATCAACACATTGTATTATTCTCCAGTGCAATAACACTACTGAAATGAAGGCTAAAAGGGCATTAATTGGAGCTTTAAAAAAAGGGGGAAAAAAGAAGTAACTAAATAGTTACTTTTCACAGTAACGCATTACTTTTTGGTGTAAGTAACTGAGTTAGTAACTGAGTTACTTTTGAAATGAAGTAACTAGTAACTGTAACTAGTTACTGCTTTTCAGTAACTAACCCAACACTGCCCATCACTGGGTCAAACTATGTATTAGTCATGTGATACGACACGTCTCTTAGAAGTGTCAGTTTTCAATTTAAACAAAAAAAAAGGAAACCTGATCGTGGTTGCCTTCTTACGGAGCCCCTAAAGCAGGGTTGTCAAACTCAAATACAGAGTGGGC
This sequence comes from Nerophis lumbriciformis, assembly GCF_033978685.3. NCBI lineage: Eukaryota > Metazoa > Chordata > Actinopteri > Syngnathiformes > Syngnathidae > Nerophis > Nerophis lumbriciformis. The sequence goes on from NC_084576.2 coordinate 2,313,679, forward strand.
CAAAATTTAAAACTGAACAAAGCCGCGGGCCAAGGTTGAACAAATTAACCTTTTAACAGGGACCCAAACAAGTTTTGCATTGAATATTGAACAAGCAAGGCTTATATAACTTTATAGTGACATGCAAAATCGAGTTTCAAATAATAATAATTAAAGCTGCAAGCAGCGTTGGTCGGGCCCGCGTATTTGGCAGGTGCTAGTCCTAAGTGTCCCAATACTTTTGTCTACTTTTAGTCTGAAGTGTCCCAAGACTTTTGTCTAGTGTACCTACCTTGTCTGCATTGTGTGGGCACGTTGGTGCTTCCTGCTTTTGAGCAGCCATCTTAAAAAAACAGCACCGCAGGAGCATCAGCGCAGCGGGTCTTTGAAGGCTCATAAAATCAAAACCGGAGCAGTTATAAAAAAAAAAGCGCTTCTGTTGTTGTATTCACAAGGGTTCAATCTCTCTCCTGTGTTATTTTGAAGGCGAAACGACAAACGCGCTCAGAGGAGTTCGTTTTTGAAGGAAGGTGACTGGTTTTAAAAAAATATATATTTTGAAGGGGGAATAGCAAACTTCCTGTTGATTTTTGATGGGGGTTGTCAATTTATGAAATGTAGGTCTAAGTGAGACCTACATAGAGGTTTTTGTTTCATGTCTCTCCGACCTTCCCAGTGGGAGTTACAGGCAGTTTTGTAATTTTTTTCTTCCGAGGAGCAGTTTTTTCTCCGTTATATTCAAAAATTGCTGTAGAGCGCAATTTTTGAATATGGGGTTAGGTTTTCTTATTAGATCACAGTTTTTGCCAGCCCTGATGTGTGTGTTCAGTTCGGTGAGTTTTGAAGCATGTTAAGGGGGTCAAATTACAGCGCAAAGAGGCAAAAGTGACAGTTTTTAGTACTTTTTTGTCTTGAAGGGGGAATTGCCAAATTCCTGTTGATTTTAGCCCGAGGATGTACAATTATGAGAACTAGGTCTAAGTCAGACCTACATAGAGGATTTTGTTTCATGTTTTTCCGACCTTCCTAGGGAGAGTTACAGGCAGTCTAGTTTTTTTTTTTTCTTCCTAGGGGGCGCTAGAGCGCAATCTTGAGTTTTGAGGTTTGGTTTTTTGATAAAAAGTTTTGCCGTAAATTACTGATGTGTATGTAAAATTTGGTGAGTTTTGAAGCATGTTAAGGGGGTCAAAGTAGTGCGCAAAGCTGCGGAAGAATAATAATAATAATTAAAGCTGCAAGCAGCGTTGGTCGGGCCCGCGTATTTGGCAGGTGCTAGTCCTAAGTGTCCCAATACTTTTGTCTACTTTTAGTCTGAAGTGTCCCAAGACTTTTGTGTAGTGTACCTACCTTGTCTGCATTGTGTGGGCACGTTGGTGCTTCCTGCTTTTAAGCAGCCATCTTAAAAAAACAGCAGCGCAGCAGCATCAGCGCAGCGGGTCTTTGAAGGGTCATAAAATCAAAACCGGAGCAGTTAGAAAAAAAGCGCTTCTGTCGTTGTAATCACAAGGGTTGTTAGTGTGAAGGCGAAACGACAAACGGGCTCAGAGGAGTTCGTTTTTGAAGGAAGGTGACCGGTTTTTACAAAAAATTTGTTTTGAAGGGGGAATAGCAAACTTCCTGTTGATTTTTGCTGGGGGTTGTCAATTTATGAAATGTAGGTCTAAGTAAGACCTACATAGAGGTTTTTGTTTCATGTCTCTCTGACCTTCCCAGTGGGAGTTACAGGCAGTTTTGTCATTTTTTTTCTTCCGAGGAGCAGTTTTTTTTGCGTTTTATTAAAAAATTGCAGTAGAGCGCAATTTTGAGATTTGGGGTTAGGTTTTTTTTTTTAGATCGCAATGTTTGCCAGTCCTGATTTGTGCGTTCAGTTTGGTGAGTTTTGAAGCATGTTAAGGGGGTCAAATTACAGCTGAAAGAGGCAAAAGTGACTGTTTTTAGTACTTTTTTGTCTTGAAGGGGGAATTGCCAACTTCCTGTTGATTTTTGCCCGAGAATGTACTATTATGAAATCTAGATCTGAGTCAGACCTACATAGAGGTTTTTGTTTCATGTCTCTCCGACCTTCCTAGTGGGAGTTACAGGCAGTCTAGTTTTTTTTTTTCCTAGGGGGCTCTAGAGCGCAATTTTAAGTTTTGAGGTTTGGTATTTTGATAAAAAGTTTTGCCGTATATTACTGATGTGTGTGTAAAATTTGGTGACTTTTGAAGTATGTTAAGGGGGTCAAATTACAGCGCAAAGTTGCGGAAGAATAATAATAATAAAACCTTAGAAATTCAATAGGTCCTTATGTCCCATTGCATAAGGACTCCCTTCGGGAGTCCTTTTGCAATGGGCCATGCGGGCCCTAATAATAATAATAAGAATAAGAATAAAACCTTAGAAATTCAATAGGTCCTTATGTCCCATTGCATAAGGACTCCCTGTGGGAGTCCTTTTGCAATGGGCCATTGCGGGACCTAATAATTAAAAAATATCAATGGCATATTAAATACAATTTAAATAAAAATGTAATGCCTCTTTTCTATTTGCAGCCTCTGAGGTAAATATCAACATTAACATTTTCCACAGGCTAAATAAAATAAAATAATGATTAAACCAACTATTCAGGACTTTAAACTGCTCCGTTTGCAACACACTGATCTAATCTGATGTGCCCAAGCCAGATACCTGCCATCTTTTCTTGGATACTAGTTCATTAATGTCAGGGCTCAGGCTTTGACTGAGGCAACCTTCATTATCGAACGAAGTTGTTCATCAGTCATTATATCTCGAAGTCCACCCGGACCACAGTCTTGGGGGCGTGCCTTAAAACGAGCTGTCGCCACGTCTGCTTTTCATCCATTCTAACAACGTGCCGGCCCGATCACTAATCATTTGCTACTTCAGCATGCACACACACTTAAATGCAAAGCATACTTGGCCAACAGCGATACAGCTTACACTGAGGGTGGCCGTATGAATAACTTTAACACTGTTAGAAATATGCTGTGAATCCACACCAAACAAGAATGACAAACACATTTCGGGAGAACATCCGCACCGTAACATAACATAAACACAACAAAACAAATACCCAGAATCCCATGCAGCCCTAACTCTTCCGGGTTGCAATATACCCCCCTCCCCCATCCGTGCGTCGGCTGGTGTTGGGGGGCTGAATATAATCGGCGGGACAGCTCTAGTGTTAATTTGATATCGCCTCAAGGGCCAAGTGAAATTACACGGCGGGCCAAATTTGGCCTGCAGGCCAGAGTTTGACACCCATGCCCTAAAGGGTCATTGGGAAAATAAAAATTGTGGGGGGAATTTTTATTTTTTTTATTTTTTTTAAGATATGTATCTCGTGGGCATGAGAAAGTTTCTCGTGCGCACGTTAAAGGGACATTGGGAAAAAAGAATTTTTTGGGAGAAACATTTTTTTTTTTTTTTTTTAGATATGTATCTCGTGCGCACGAGAAACTTTTGCGTGCGCACGAGATACATATCCAAAAAAAAAAGGCATTTTTCCCCCCCAAAAAATTCATTGGGAAAATAAAAATTGTGGGGGGAATTTTTATTTTTTTATTTTTTTTAAGATATGTATCTCGTGCGCATGAGAAAGTTTCTCGTGCGCACGTTAAAGGGACATTGGGAAAAAAGAATTTTTTGGGAGAAACTTTTTTTTTTTTTTTTAGATATGTATCTCGTGCGCACGAGAAATTTTTGCGTGCGCACGAGATACATATCCAAAAAAAAAAGGCATTTTTCCCCCCCCAAAAATTCATTGGGAAAATAAAAATTGTGGGGGGAATTTTTATTTTTTTATTTTTTTTAAGATATATATCTCGTGCGCATGAGAAAGTTTCTCGTGCGCACGTTAAAGGGACATTGGGAAAAAAGAATTTTTTGGGAGAAACATTTTTTTTTTTTTTTAGATATGTATCTCGTGCGCACGAGAAACTTTTGCGTGCGCACGAGATACATATCCAAAAAAAAAAGGCATTTTTCCCCCCCAAAAAATTCATTGGGAAAATAAAAATTGTGGGGGGAATTTTTATTTTTTTTAAGATATGTATCTCGTGCGCATGAGAAAGTTTCTCGTGCGCACGTTAAAGGGACATTGGGAAAAAAGAATTTTTTGGGAGAAACATTTTTTTTTTTTTTTTAGATATGTATCTCGTGCGCACGAGAAACTTTTGCGTGCGCACGAGATACATATCCAAAAAAAAAAGGCATTTTTCCCCCCCAAAAAATTCATTGGGAAAATAAAAATTGTGGGGGGAATTTTTATTTTTTTATTTTTTTTAAGATATGTATCTCGTGCGCATGAGAAAGTTTCTCGTGCGCACGTTAAAGGGACATTGGGAAAAAATAATTTTTTGGGAGAAACATTTTTTTTTTTTTTTAGATATGTATCTCGTGCGCACGAGAAACTTTTGCGTGCGCACGAGATACATATCCAAAAAAAAAAGGCATTTTCCCCCCCCAAAAAATTCATTGGGAAAATAAAAATTGTGGGGGGAATTTTTATTTTTTTATTTTTTTTAAGATATGTATCTCGTGCGCATGAGAAAGTTTCTCGTGCGCACGTTAAAGGGACATTGGGAAAAAAGAATTTTTTGGGAGAAACGTTTTTTTTTTTTTTTTAGATATGTATCTCGTGCGCACGAGAAACTTTTGCGTGCGCACGAGATACATATCCAAAAAAAAAAGGCATTTTTCCCCCCCAAAAAATTCAATGGGAAAATAAAAATTGTGGGGGGAATTTTTATTTTTTTATTTTTTTTAAGATATGTATCTCGTGCGCATGAGAAAGTTTCTCGTGCGCACGTTAAAGGGACATTGGGAAAAAAGAATTTTTTGGGAGAAACATTTTTTTTTTTTTTTAGATATGTATCTCGTGCGCACGAGAAATTTTTGCGTGCGCACGAGATACATATCCAAAAAAAAAAGGCATTTTTCCCCCCCCAAAAATTCATTGGGAAAATAAAAATTGTGGGGGGAATTTTTATTTTTTTATTTTTTTTAAGATATATATCTCGTGCGCATGAGAAAGTTTCTCGTGCGCACGTTAAAGGGACATTGGGAAAAAAGAATTTTTTGGGAGAAACATTTTTTTTTTTTTTTAGATATGTATCTCGTGCGCACGAGAAACTTTTGCGTGCGCACGAGATACATATCCAAAAAAAAAAGGCATTTTTCCCCCCCAAAAAATTCATTGGGAAAATAAAAATTGTGGGGGGAATTTTTATTTTTTTTAAGATATGTATCTCGTGCGCATGAGAAAGTTTCTCGTGCGCACGTTAAAGGGACATTGGGAAAAAAGAATTTTTTGGGAGAAACATTTTTTTTTTTTTTTTAGATATGTATCTCGTGCGCACGAGAAACTTTTGCGTGCGCACGAGATACATATCCAAAAAAAAAAGGCATTTTTCCCCCCCAAAAAATTCATTGGGAAAATAAAAATTGTGGGGGGAATTTTTATTTTTTTATTTTTTTTAAGATATGTATCTCGTGCGCATGAGAAAGTTTCTCGTGCGCACGTTAAAGGGACATTGGGAAAAAATAATTTTTTGGGAGAAACATTTTTTTTTTTTTTTAGATATGTATCTCGTGCGCACGAGAAACTTTTGCGTGCGCACGAGATACATATCCAAAAAAAAAAGGCATTTTCCCCCCCCAAAAAATTCATTGGGAAAATAAAAATTGTGGGGGGAATTTTTATTTTTTTATTTTTTTTAAGATATGTATCTCGTGCGCATGAGAAAGTTTCTCGTGCGCACGTTAAAGGGACATTGGGAAAAAAGAATTTTTTGGGAGAAACGTTTTTTTTTTTTTTTAGATATGTATCTCGTGCGCACGAGAAACTTTTGCGTGCGCACGAGATACATATCCAAAAAAAAAAGGCATTTTTCCCCCCCAAAAAATTCAATGGGAAAATAAAAATTGTGGGGGGAATTTTTATTTTTTTATTTTTTTTAAGATATGTATCTCGTGCGCATGAGAAAGTTTCTCGTGCGCACGTTAAAGGGACATTGGGAAAAAATAATTTTTTGGGAGAAACATTTTTTTTTTTTTTTAGATATGTATCTCGTGCGCACGAGAAACTTTTGCGTGCGCACGAGATACATATCCAAAAAAAAAAGGCATTTTTCCCCCCCAAAAAATTCATTGGGAAAATAAAAATTGTGGGGGGAATTTTTATTTTTTTATTTTTTTTAAGATATGTATCTCGTGCGCATGAGAACGTTTCTCGTGCGCACGTTAAAGGGACATTGGGAAAAAAGAATTTTTTGGGGAGAAACATTTTTTTTTTTTTTTTTTTAGATATGTATCTCGTGCGCACGAGAAACTTTTGCGTGCGCACGAGATACATATCCAAAAAAAAAAGGCATTTTTTCCCCCCAAAAAATTATTTTTTCCCCATGTCCCTTTAGAAGCTCCTTACTTTCTGTCAAGTTGAGGCTAAAACCATCACTCCACCACACCGCCGTCCTGTTGTTCATTCACACAAGCGTATTAGAAAGTATCCAGTAACAAACGTGTCCGCATTATTCAACTTACTGCGTCATGACTTCACATCAGCACTAAAAATGCTTTCACTATGACCGTATTGGTTTGTTGTCTATTATACTTGTTCATAAATGACCATGTGGTCAAAGGGAAATAGTTTCCTTTCGCTCCAGATCATTAAATAGTAAATGGGGGTGTTCAGGTTTGATATTGATATTAGCTCATAAAAATAAGTGTCAGATGATATCTGCGTGCAAATAACATCTCTGAAACTTATGCAAAGCTGCACAGGCAATGAACATCTCAATGTCTTCCAATAAGCACACTTTTCTTGTATTTCAGTCAAGTTATTTACAAAAGGCTGCAGGCTACAAGGACCTAGCAACTACACAACTGCACACAATAGCCCACAGGCTAGACATACAGTGTGTAATAAGTAACAATATTTCAGTTTGTCAATATAAACAAGTATTAAATAATTGCAGTCACAAATTGCTTACACATACAAAGTCTCCAAGGCTAGAAAGCATCAAGTAACAAACGTGTCCGCATCATTTAACTCACTGCGTCATGACCGTCATTTAAATGCATTATTGTGGACACTAGATGTCACCAAAAAACAACAACACTAAGCATACATGTCTTATTAGGTTAGTGGGGGGGGTTTCATAGCCACCATTGTTTTCTGACTCATTTCACTTGATCAAGCCTTTTTAAACATTCCACACTGCAAAATAACACAAGTATCTATGATTCATAATGATATCGTATCAGATTAATATCCGTTACGTATCGGAAGTGAAAGTTGAATTAGGACACGCCTGACATTAAATATTTAAAAAAATGAAGTATAAATACCCTGTTTAGCTGTATTTATACTGTACTGTACTAGCGGGTACTTGCTAGTACATTGATTGATTGATTGAAACTTTCATTAGTAGGTTGCACAGTACAGTACATATTTTATACAATTGACCACTAAATGGTAACACCCCAATAAGTTTTTCAACTTGTTTAAGTCGGGGTCCACGTTAATCAATTCATGGTACAGTACTTTTTACATGTTACATGTAGGGATGTCCGATAATGGCTTTTTGCCGATATTCCGATATTGATACCGATATCAACCGATATATACAGTCGTGGAATTAACACATTTTTATGCCTAATTTGGACAACCAGGTATGGTGAAGATAAGGTACTTTAAAAAAATAAATTAATGAAATAAAATAAGATAAATAAATTAAAAACATTTTCTCGAATAAAAAAAAAAGTAAAACAATACAAAAACCGTTACATAGAAACTAGTAATTAATGAACATGAGTAAAATTAACTGTTAAAGGTTAGTACTATTAGTGGACCAATCATGTGTGCTTACGGACTGTATCCCTTGCAGACTGTATTGATATACAGGTAAAAGCCAGTAAATTAGAATATTTTGAAAAACTTGATTTATTTCAGTAATTGCATTCAAAAGGTGTAACTTGTACATTATATTTATTCATTGCACACAGACTGATGCATTCAAATGTTTATTTCATTTAATTTTGATGATTTGAAGTGGCAACAAATGAAAATCCAAAATTCCGTGTGTCACAAAATTAGAATATTACTTAAGGCTAATACAAAAAAGGGATTTTTAGAAATGTTGGCCAACTGAAAAGTATGAAAATGAAAAATATGAGCATGTAAAATACTCAATACTTGGTTGGAGCTCCTTTTGCCTCAATTACTGCGTTAATGCGGCGTGGCATGGAGTCGATGAGTTTCTGGCACTGCTCAGGTGTTATGAGAGCCCAGGTTGCTCTGATAGTGGCCTTCAACTCTTCTGCGTTTTTGGGTCTGGCATTCTGCATCTTCCTTTTCACAATACCCCACAGATTTTCTATGGGGCTAAGGTCAGGGGAGTTGGCGGGCCAATTTAGAACAGAAATACCATGGTCCGTAAACCAGGCACGGGTAGATTTTGCGCTGTGTGCAGGCGCCAAGTCCTGTTGGAACTTGAAATCTCCATCTCCATAGAGCAGGTCAGCAGCAGGAAGCATGAAGTGCTCTAAAACTTGCTGGTAGACGGCTGCGTTGACAATGGATCTCAGGAAACAGAGTGGACCGACACCAGCAGATGACATGGCACCCCAAACCATCACTGATGGTGGAAACTTTACACTAGACTTCAGGCAACGTGCATCCTGTGCCTCTCCTGTCTTCCTCCAGACTCTGGGACCTCGATTTCCAAAGGAAATGCAAAATTTGCATGGTTGGGTGATGGTTTGGGGTGCCATGTCATCTGCTGGTGTCGGTCCACTCTGTTTCCTGAGATCCAGGGTCAACGCAGCCGTCTACCAGCAAGTTTTAGAGCACTTCATGCTTCCTGCTGCTGACCTGCTCTATGGAGATGGAGATTTCAAGTTCCAACAGGACTTGGCGCCTGCACACAGCGCAAAATCTACCCATGCCTGGTTTACGGACCATGGTATTTCTGTTCTAAATTGGCCCGCCAACTCCCCTGACCTTAGCCCCATAGAAAATCTGTGGGGTATTGTGAAAAGGAAGATGCAGAATGCCAGACCCAAAAACGCAGAAGAGTTGAAGGCCACTATCAGAGCAACCTGGGCTCTCATAACACCTGAGCAGTGCCAGAAACTCATCGACTCCATGCCACGCCGCATTAACGCAGTAATTGAGGCAAAAGGAGCTCCAACCAAGTATTGAGTATTGTACATGCTCATATTTTTCATTTTCATACTTTTCAGTTGGCCAACATTTCTAAAAATCCCTTTTTTGTATTAGCCTTAAGTAATATTCTAATTTTGTGACACACGGAATTTTGGATTTTCATTTGTTGCCACTTCAAATCATCAAAATTAAATGAAATAAACATTTGAATGCATCAGTCTGTGTGCAATGAATAAATATAATGTACAAGTTACACCTTTTGAATGCAATTACTGAAATAAATCAAGTTTTTCAAAATATTCTAATTTACTGGCTTTTACCTGTGTATTGATATATAATGTAGGAACCAGAATATTAATAACAGAAAGAAACAACCCTTTTGTGTGAATGAGTGTAAATGGGGGAGGAAGGTTTTTTGGGTTGGTGCACTAATTGTAAGTGTATCTTGTGTTTTTTATGTTGATTTATTAAAAAAAACGATACCAATAATTTCCGATATTACATTTTAACGCATTTATCGGCCGATAGTTACATGGGCTTTTATTTCATCTGCACTAAAAGCCTTTTTGTCCAGATTGGCACTAAATATGAATAGACTCCTTCTTAACAAATTGTATTCACCGATAAACCAAAACCTAACCTTGTATATTTGTGCTTGGTAATCCACAAAAAAACTATTGAAATGTGATAATTTTCACAATAAACTGCATTTAAGATAGTTTGTTACAACATATAACAGTAATACTCTTCTAAAAGTGAAAGCACTAAATAGATGTTCTGCTGGCCCTGGTGTACCTGCATGGCTGCTGGGCAGCGGCGTCACGCTATCCGACTCCTGCTGCCCGTCCAGAGCGGGGTACAAGGGCAAGACCCCCAGGGCCTTCCCCAACATACGGGGCCCCAGGCTCAGCACGCGCACCCTCACGTCGCGGTAACAGTGGTTGATCATACGCAGGTGGACGTTCACCCGGGTGGTGATGCGGATCAGACACTTCACCATGGTGGCGGCGGGTACAAGCCTGACTTATCCTACAATCCTGACGGTCCCCTCAGTCCCCTCAGTCCAGGCCACGGAGTCGCACCGTCGTCGGCGGGTTTCACTTGCAGATTGTCTCGTGTGAGGCGACCGCACAGGATCGGCTATCTTGGCCCCACCCTGGCTTGTGACAAACATGGCCAGGGTATTTTCAGTGCAGGTATTAATACCACTGCAACACACGCCGTCAGCTCTCCTGACGCCTCAGTCCTCACACTGACCATAAACCACTGCACTCCACTTTGTAGCAATAATACAACTCTTCACTTATCCTCCTGACAACCACCCTCAACTGCAGTGGACATTACTTTTTACTAGAGATGTAGAATGTAATATCGGAAATTATCGGTATCGTTTTTTTTATTATCGGTATCGTTTTTTTTTTTGTTTTTTTTTTTATTAAATCAACATAAAAAACACAAGATACACTTACAATTAGTGCACCAACCCAAAAAACCTCCCTCCCCCATTTACACTCATTCACACAAAAGGGTTGTTTCTTTCTGTTATTAATATTGTGGTTCCTACATTATATATCAATATACAGGTAAAAGCCAGTAAATTAGAATATTTTGAAAAACTTGATTTATTTCAGTAATTGCATTCAAAAGGTGTAACTTGTACATTATATTTATTCATTGCACACAGACTGATGCATTCAAATGTTTATTTCATTTAATTTTGATGATTTGAAGTGGCAACAAATGAAAATCCAAAATTCCGTGTGTCACAAAATTAGAATATTACTTAAGGCTAATACAAAAAAGGGATTTTTAGAAATGTTGGCCAACTGAAAAGTATGAAAATGACAAATATGAGCATGTACAATACTCAATACTTGGTTGGAGCTCCTTTTGCCTCAATTACTGCGTTAATGCGGCGTGGCATGGAGTCGATGAGTTTCTGGCACTGCTCAGGTGTTATGAGAGCCCAGGTTGCTCTGATAGTGGCCTTCAACTCTTCTGCGTTTTTGGGTCTGGCATTCTGCATCTTCCTTTTCACAATACCCCACAGATTTTCTATGGGGCTAAGGTCAGGGGAGTTGGCGGGCCAATTTAGAACAGAAATACCATGGTCCGTAAACCAGGCACGGGTAGATTTTGCGCTGTGTGCAGGCGCCAAGTCCTGTTGGAACTTGAAATCTCCATCTCCATAGAGCAGGTCAGCAGCAGGAAGCATGAAGTGCTCTAAAACTTGCTGGTAGACGGCTGCGTTGACCCTGGATCTCAGGAAACAGAGTGGACCGACACCAGCAGATGACATGGCACCCCAAACCATCACCCAACCATGCAAATTTTGCATTTCCTTTGGAAATCGAGGTCCCAGAGTCTGGAGGAAGACAGGAGAGGCACAGGATCCACGTTGCCTGAAGTCTAGTGTAAAGTGTCCACCATCAGTGATGGTTTGGGGTGCCATGTCATCTGCTGGTGTCGGTTCACTCTGTTTCCTGAGATCCAGGGTCAACGCAGCCGTCTACCAGCAAGTTTTAGAGCACTTCATGCTTCCTGCTGCTGACCTGCTCTATGGAGAAGGAGATTTCAAGTTCCAACAGGACTTGGCGCCTGCACACAGCGCAAAATCTACCCGTGCCTGGTTTACGGACCATGGTATTTCTGTTCTAAATTGGCCCGCCAACTCCCCTGACCTTAGCCCCATAGAAAATCTGTGGGGTATTGTGAAAAGGAAGATGCAGAATGCCAGACCCAAAAACGCAGAAGAGTTGAAGGCCACTATCAGAGCAACCTGGGCTCTCATAACACCTGAGCAGTGCCAGAAACTCATCGACTCCATGCCACGCCGCATTAACGCAGTAATTGAGGCAAAAGGAGCTCCAACCAAGTATTGAGTATTGTACATGCTCATATTTTTCATTTTCATACTTTTCAGTTGGCCAACATTTCTAAAAATCCCTTTTTTGTATTAGCCTTAAGTAATATTCTAATTTTGTGACACACGGAATTTTGGATTTTCATTTGTTGCCACTTCAAATCATCAAAATTAAATGAAATAAACATTTGAATGCATCAGTCTGTGTGCAATGAATAAATATAATGTACAAGTTACACCTTTTGAATGCAATTACTGAAATAAATCAAGTTTTTCAAAATATTCTAATTTACTGGCTTTTACCTGTATATTGACGCTTACATAGGTCTGGTGATAATGTTCCCCTTTAAAATCATGGCATTAAAACTAAAAAAAATAAATACAACTTCAGATTGTTTTCTTTGTCTTATTTTGGTCAAAAATATAACAAACACATTCTGATAATATTACAATAAAAATACAGTAAAAAAAATACCGGCAGCGGTAAAGTTTAGATCCATGAAGGAAAGAAGAAAGTGAATGAATGTTTATAACTGAATACATTTACATTTGTATTTTTTTTTTTTAATGAATTCATGTTTATGATAACCTTTTTCCAAAACACAATATAGAGAATGTGAGCTATAACAGGATAATGCATACATTTATCATTTGTTTTTAAAACGCTTACAAAAAAGGGGGACCCCAAAAACTTACTGTGGGACCCCATTTTTATGACTTTTTGAAAAAAATCCTAGCACCAACACTGATGGAGTACTGGTGCGTGCAAAACAGCAACAGGCTGTGTCAGAATAATTGTATCTAAGTTATCGCAAAACTTTGCGTTGCCATGAGCTCGCCCGGCGAGAAGACAAAAGCTGTCTTTGATCCTACCGAGAAGAAGGCTTGTAAAACTCCACTGAGTAGGATGGGAAGCAACATGAAGGTGTTCTGTTTCTTTGATGTATTGTAATCCACAGAAAGATTTTGTCTTGACCCGAGAACTACAGAGCGGAGAGGAAGCAGGACCAGACCTTTTCTTTGAACTGTTTTACGACCTTTTCTTTGAACTGTTTGTAAACAAAGGCGATGGCTGTTTACGACCCCCCTCCCTTAGAAACAGCTGTTGCCATGTAGTCAGGGAAAGTCCAAATAAAAGAGGAGGCGTACAATCTTTCGTCAGAGCGTGGAACACTGTACAAGGGTACAGGTGTACGCGTTCCTCCTCATTGAGCCAGATTTAATTCTGTCTGTTTAATTCCTTGCTTCTTGTCTTGTTTAATAGATGTCATCAGTGTTTTAACCTGACATGCTGTGTTCTAATACTAATCAGATAATTCATTCTTGACTTTGACACATAGGCCTTAGACAATTTGATTCAAGCAACCTTATTATTGAACTTTCACGGCTATGTTTATTTTATCTTAACATTCATGATGTCTTTTTTTTTTTTTATAACTTATATATTCAAATAAAGGGGAAAAAAATATGCACTGTGTTGACTGACGCACACACCTGCAGAATGTCCTGCCAGCTGTCATGAGGCAAACGGGGCCAGACGGCTCGAGTAACAACAAGTGTGTTTTTTTTTTCCCCACGGGAGGGGAGGATCTTTCATATGAAAATGACTTTAAGAAGCACAAACGTTAGCCATGTTGAATACTTCCCGGATGAAACCACATGAGGCTCCGTGCACTTTTCGATCAGCTTGGAAAAATAACCACGCTAGAGTGTCGGGGAATGCATACCCTCCATGATGGATATGTGCACGGCTCTGCGGCGTGTGCGCGGTACGCTGCTGAGACGAGGTCCGTGAGTGATGGACGGGCAACTCCGGCTGGGAACCATGCCGGCCCTGCACCGTGAACACACACCAATGAACGTCACCATGTTGTCAAACTTGAATAGACACTCTAAATAGTAATAATACACCAGAAAGAATCATTACCTGTGTATTTCCGGAGGTTCCCGTTTGATTTTGGCACTTTGCTCCATCACCTCTTTTGCCACACGGCCACTGTTTAATAACACAGTTTGTGTTAACCAAAACGAAAGCAGTATGATGAGTACCGTATTTTCCGCACCATAAGGCGCCCTGGGTTATAAGCCGCGCCTTCAATGAACGGCATATTTCAAAACTTTGTCCACCTATAAGCCGCCCCGTGTTATAAGCCGCATCTAACTGCGCTAAAGGAATGTCAAAAAAACAGTCAGATAGGTCAGTCAAACTTTAATAATATATTAAAAACCAGCGTGATGTGGGCGCGCATGGAGTCGTATATCAACATGGACGGAGCTGCGTGAAAAAAGCCACCCGGCCTCTTCGCGTAAACTTACCTTAACCACTCGCTCATCTTTTCTTCATCCATCCATCCCTTCGAGTTAGCTTTTATGATGACGCCGGCTGGAAAGGTCTCTTTTGGCAAGGTCTTCCTTTTGAATATCACCATGGGTGGAAGTTTCTGGCCATTAGCATGGCAAGCTAGAACCACAGTGAAGGATGACTTCTCATTCCCTGTGGTGCGAATATTCACCGTACGTGCTCCCGTTGTATCCACAGTGCGGTTCACAGGAATATCAAAAGTCAGTGGAACCTCGTCCATGTTGATAATGTTCTCTGGCCGGATCTTTTTTTCAGCTATCTTGTTTTTACAATATGCACGGAAAGTAGCCAGCTTTTCTTGAAAGTCTTTAGGCAGTTGCTGTGAAATAGTAGTCCGTGTGCGGATGGAGAGATTGCGTCTTTTCATGAACCGGAAACCTGTCGCTTAGTAGGAGCCATTTTATGGTCTTTACAGATGAAAACACACAAAGGAAATGAAACATAATATCCGCGCCCTTCTTCTTCTTCTACGGGGGCGGGTGGTTGCTTACAGTAGAAGAAGAAGCGCTTCCTCTTCTATGGGGGCGGGTGCTTACCTTGGCGGTTGCTTACCGTAGAAGAAGAAGCGCTTCCTCTTCTACGGGGAAAAAAGATGGCGGCTGTTTACCGTAGTTGCGAGACCTAAACTTTATGAAAATGAATCTTAATATTAATCCATATATAAAGCGCACCGGGTTATAAGCCGCACTGTCAGCTTTTGAGTAAATTTGTGGTTTTTAGGTGCGGCTAATAGTGCGGAAAATACGGTATTATTTTTTTTATTATTTTTTTTTTATTAAATCAACATAGAAAAAAACACACGATACACTTTCAACTAGTGCATCAACCCAGAAGAAAAAAAAACCCTCCCTCCCCTATTCACACTCACACACACCCACTCACACAAAAGGGGTTGTTTCTTTCTGCCAACAATACTCTGGTTTCCACAACATGGACAACACTTCTGCAAGGGACACAACACAGTCCCTGAAGCACACTTGATTGTTTGTGCTGCTGGTCCACTAACATTTTCATTTAATTACTATTTTTTCTTTCCCTTTTCTCCCTTATGTAATTATTTTTATATTGTTTACTTTCCTCTTTATCCAAGAAAATATTTATTTATCCTATCTATAAAAAAATAAAAAATAAAATAAATAAATAAAAAAAGAAAGAAAGGACCTTATCTTCACCAGACCTGGCTGTAAATGAAATTAGCTTTGTTTAAAGGTTGTTTTTTTTTTTTTTTTAAACCAGGTCCAGTCCAGATAATGTCCAAGTCGGGTCCAGCAACACACACCTTCATTCATGTACACTGAGAAAACAAACAAACAAACAAACAAACAAAAAAAACCCAGAAAATTTTGGAACACAACAGATTGCATATACCGTATTTTCCGCACCATTAGCCGCACCTAAAAACCACAAATTTACTCAAAAGCTGACAGTGCGGCTTTTAACCCGGTGCGCTTTATATATGGATTAATATTAAGATTCATTTTCATAAAGTTTCGATCTCGCAACTTAGGTAAACAGCCGCCATCTTTTTTCCCGGTAGAACAGGAAGCGCTTCTTCTTCTACGCAAGCAACCGCCAAGGTAAGCACCCGCCCCCATAGAACAGGAAGCGCTTCTTCTTCTACTGTAAGCAACCACCCGCCCGCGTAGAAGAAGAAAAAGCGCGCGGATATCACCGTACGTTTCATTTCCTTTGTGTGTTTACATCTGTAAAGACCACAAAATGGCTCCTACAAAGCGACAGGGATCCGGTTCATGAAAAGACGCAATCTCTCCATCCGCACATGGATTACTATTTCACAGCAACTGATATTCCTGTGAACCGCACTGTGGAACGGGAGCACGTACGGTGAATATTCGCACCACAGGGAATGAGAAGTCATCCTTCACTGTGGTTCTAGCTTGCCATGCTAATGGCCAGAAACTTCCACCCATGGTGATATTCAAAAGGAAGACCTTGCCAAAAGAGACCTTTCCAGCCGGCGTCATCATAAAAGCTAACTCGAAGGGATGGATGAAGAAAAGATGAGCGAGTGGTTAAGGTAAGTTTAAGTTTACGCGAAGAGGCCGGGTGGCTTTTTTCACGCAGCTCTGTCCATGTTGATATACGTATGTTTGTGATTGCACATTTGCGTACATTTTGGGAGTGAACAGAGTTGTTAGAACGCTGGTTTTTAATATATTATTAAAGTTTGACTGACCTATCTGACTGTTTTTTTGACATTCCTTTAGCGCAGTTAGATGCGGCTTACAACACGGGGCGGCTTATAGGTGGACAAAGTTTTGAAATATGCCGTTCATTGAAGGCGCGGCTTTTAACCCAGGGCGCCTTATGGTGCGGAAAATACGGTAATCTATAAACAAAATTACATTTTAAAAACAAAAACAAAAAAAGTATTTACAGTCCAGCTTATGTTCAGGTCACTAAAAGTTAGGGAATACAACAACAGATAGCATATAATCTATAAATAATTACACTTTCAACATAAGCCTTTGAGGACTTCCCATCTTTTTTTTATGTTTTTTGGCATCATTATCGTTTTCAACCATGTAACTTTCTAAAGTTAAAAAATACTGAATAAATGTTTTAAAGAAAGTAATACTAAGTGAATATCTGTTTTTGGCCTTAAAAATAAACCTTTTACCGAGTACTATAATTAAATTGATTAAATCATGATTGTCAATGAACTGTGTGAACAATGTGGCAAGGCCCCGGGGGTGGATGAGATCCGCCCGGAGTTCCTTAAGGCTCTGGATGCTGTAGGGCTGTCTTGGTTGACAAGACTCTGCAGCATCGCGTGGACATCGGGGGCAGTACCTCTGGATTGGCAGACCGGGGTGGTGGTTCCTCTCTTTAAAAAGGGGAACCGGAGGGTGTGTTCTAACTATCGTGGGATCACACTCCTCAGCCTTCCCGGTAAGGTCTATTCAGGTGTACTGGAGAGGAGGCTACGCCGGATAGTCGAACCTCGGATTCAGGAGGAACAGTGTGGTTTTCGTCCTGGTCGTGGAACTGTGGACCAGCTCTATACTCTCGGCAGGGTCCTTGAGGGTGCATGGGAGTTTGCCCAACCAGTCTACATGTGCTTTGTGGACTTGGAGAAGGCATTCGACCGTGTCCCTCGGGAAGTCCTGTGGGGAGTGCTCAGAGAGTATGGGGTTTCGGACTGTCTGATTGTGGCGGTCCGCTCCCTGTATGATCAGTGTCAGAGCTTGGTTCGCATTGCCGGCAGTAAGTCGGACACGTTTCCGGTGAGGGTTGGACTCCGCCAAGGCTGCCCTTTGTCACCCATTCTGTTCATTACTTTTATGGACAGAATTTCTAGGCGCAGTCAAGGCGTTGAGGGGATCCGGTTTGGTGGCTGCAGGATTAGGTCTCTGCTTTTTGCAGATGATTTGGTCCTGATGGCTTCATCTGGCCAGGATCTTCAGCTCTCACTGGATCGGTTCGCAGCTGAGTGTGAAGCGACTGGGATGAGAATCAGCACCTCCAAGTCCGAGTCCATGGTTCTCGCCCGGAAAAGGGTGGAGTGCCATCTCCGGGTTGGGGAAGAGATCTTGCCCCAAGTGGAGGAGTTCAAGTACCTCGGAGTCTTGTTCACGAGTGGGGGAGGAGTGGATCGTGAGATCGACAGGCGGATCGGTGCGGCGTCTTCAGTAATGCGGACGCTGTATCGATCCGTTGTGGTGAAGAAGGAGCTGAGCCGGAAGGCAAAGCTCTCAATTTACCGGTCGATCTACGTTCCCATCCTCACCTATGGTCATGAGCTTTGGGTTATGACCGAAAGGACAAGATCACGGGTACAAGCGGCCGAAATGAGTTTCCTCCGCCGGGTGGCGGGGCTCTCCCTTAGAGATAGGGTGAGAAGCTCTGTCATCCGGGGGGAGCTCAAAGTAAAGCCGCTGCTCCTCCGCATCGAGAGGAGCCAGATGAGGTGGTTCGGTCATCTGGTCAGGATGCCACCTGAGCGCCTCCCTAAGGAGGTGTTTAGGGCATGTCCGACCGGTAGGAGGCCACGGGGAAGACCCAGGACACGTTGGGAAGACTATGTCTCCCGGCTGGCCTGGGAACGCCTCGGGATCCCCCGGGAGGAGCTGGACGAAGTGGCTGGGGAGAGGGAAGTCTGGGCTTCCCTGCTTAGGCTGCTGCCCCCGCGACCCGACCTCGGATAAGCGGAAGAAGATGGATGGATGGATGGATGTCAATGAACTCTCCCAAAATAACAGAAACCACATCAAGCTTCATAAACAAACCAATCCTTAAACACATTTTTTCACCCAAAAAGAAGACACAATATGACAATACCAAAACAAATGCAGGGTGGATTCAGACTCCTGACAACAAAATGGGCAGTCATCTGACTCTGTCATATTCCATCATTTTAACATTTTCCCCGTGGGTAAGAAGTTATAATTAATTTTAATTTGAAAATAACGATTTTGCACATCAATAGTAGTTTTATAGATTAGTTTGAATATGGCATCCCACGGCAACGGGCAGTCAAAAAAGTCCTCCCATTTTCCAAATGTGTTGTATGGGGCAGCCTTCAAAGATTTCTTTATTGAATAAAACTTGTATATTTTTCTATTTATTTTAGTTCCTTTTTGCCAACTCGAATTTCTTATTAGAGGTTTACAAACTAATAATTTAGTAGTTCCATAATTAATTATTTGTTTCCATCTTTTCCCAATGACTCCAGTTAGTTGATTAAATGAAAAGCTTGAGCAAGCATCACCATACATAGTTATAAATTCTTCATACTTCATCATCTTACCATTCTCATTTATAATATCGTTGACAAAAATGATTCCTCTTTCAAACATATTTTTCCAAAAGAAAGGCTTTCCATCTATTACAATATTAGAGTTCATCCATATTATCTGCTGCAAAATATCGTCTCTTTTTTTCTGGCACATAAAATTGAAAACACCACCATGAGTGGATTGTTTCCTTTATGAACCCCGCCATGTTTCCCAGCAGACTCTCTACATGAGAAAAATGGGAGGGGATCACTTGTAAAAAAGGATACAATTTCTTTTGATAAAATACATGTTTTTTGTCCAACAGGACACTTGTGTACCACTCAGTGTTGAAATACATCTTTGGAACAATTGATGCTTTTAAAGACAGACACATAGCTTCATGATGAGTATTATTAACTGATGAGCAGCCATTAATGCCATACAGCTACAGCACGAGTTTCCAATGTGTTTGTGTGGAGGGGGGGCGTGGCCTGCAGGCCGACAGCGAAGTCAGTGACAGGTGTGTAGATGGCCCAGGTGGGCCTTATTATCTAATCACCTGTCGCTCTGTTTAAGCAGCAGCCGGGGAGAAGAGGTTGCTGCAAGTGCGCACCTTACGCACCCCGTAATTTTGGGGTACCACTTGGGAGGAGGGCAGGTGCGCCCGCAGGTAGACAAAACAGCGGCAATTGCGGCCTGCCTAACCCCCAAGACGAAAAAAGAGGTGAGGCAGTTTTTGGGTCGGGCAGGTTACTACCTTATCCCCCGGTTTGCGGACCTCACCCGAAAGGGGGCTCCAGATCTGGTCCAGTGGACGGAGCAGGCTACTCGCAGAGGGCCTTTTTAAACCTCTAAAAAGACTGCTGGCTCCCCCCACCTCTTCTCCCCGGCTGATGCTTAAACAGAGCGACAGGTGATTAGATAATAAGGCCCACCTGGGCCATCTACGCACCTGTCGCTCACTTCGAGGCCGGTCCTGGCCACACCCCGCTTCGCTGCCGGCCCGCAGGCCACGCCCCCCTCCACAGTTTGATCACAGTCAATATCATTGATTGCCTTACTAATCAGGTCAATAGTCATGTGTTGGTGTGATGTGTTGATAATGTCCAAAGTTTATACGAAAAGGAAAAGATAAGAATTTGGTATCGCCAGTGAAGCCTATGCAAAACTACCATGTTGTTTTGGCATTCATGAAAAAAGTACGCAAAATTATGACGAAATGTTATTTAGACATAATATGACATAATAATGGGGGAAAGGTTCAGCAACAATAAAAATGTAAATAGTGCAGTTATTTTAGAAAAAGAGCCGCAAATCTGTCACAATGACTATGTTCGAAGGGATGCTAAATTAGCAATTACCTCGATGGGGTTTTGAATGAACGTGGCCGCGGTGCTGCTAAACCTGTTTGAAACAATTACTAAAGACATGTTGAGTCACAAGCGGTAGAAAATGGATGGACGGATGTTGAGTCACCACTGATTAGACGTTGATCCAAAACAAAGTATAATTGTAATCAAGAGGTCATTCCCTCAAAGTCGAACAAGCAACGGCAGCGTTGATGATCAGCAACTGAAGTGACCGGTCGCCATGATCATGTGACCTTCCCCCAGTGGTCGTGGCTCTAAAACAACCGCATCGAGTTTTTTATGCCAAGGCCTGGCCCCGTGTAAACCAAAACAATAACCTTCAAGTGTTCGTCAGAGTTGTGCCTTACTTTTTTATATGTTTACTTTTCCTATGATTCGGTGTACACTGAAAATTTTGTCCCGGTTTTCGTAACCGTCCGATTTATACATCGCCCGTAAAGTAGTCCATTTAGTGACTCGGTCTCTGTTATTTTTTTAATTTTAGAAAATAAAATAAAAAAAAGCTAAATAATCCACCAGAGGGCCCAACTTTGATAAAGAAGGTGAGAAACACTATTGATGTCAAGAAAGAAGTCATAGTTGTAGTCGCTCTTCTCGCCAACAAGAGTCTCCAGTAAAAGGTAAAAGTGATGATAAATGTTCATTTATATATTTATTTCATAATTCATAGTTTATTTCACATTGTTTTTGTTGTTAAAACTATAAATATTCTCTATAAAATGTGTTGTGTACCTAGAAGTAATTCATTGGATTTAAATTATTTATTTTGTATAATTCTGTTTTGTCATATTAAGTAGGTAGTGACTGTATATACAGGTAAAAGCCAGTAAATTAGAATATTTTGAAAAACTTGATTTATTTCAGTAATTGCATTCAAAAGGTGTAACTTGTACATTATATTTATTCATTGCACACAGACTGATGCATTCAAATGTTTATTTCATTTAATTTTGATGATTTGAAGTGGCAACAAATGAAAATCCAAAATTCCGTGTGTCACAAAATTAGAATATTACTTAAGGCTAATACAAAAAAGGGATTTTTAGAAATGTTGGCCAACTGAAAAGTATGAAAATGAAAAATATGAGCATGTACAATACTCAATACTTGGTTGGAGCTCCTTTTGCCTCAATTACTGCGTTAATGCGGCGTGGCATGGAGTCGATGAGTTTCTGGCACTGCTCAGGTGTTATGAGAGCCCAGGTTGCTCTGATAGTGGCCTTCAACTCTTCTGCGTTTTTGGGTCTGGCATTCTGCATCTTCCTTTTCACAATACCCCACAGATTTTCTATGGGGCTAAGGTCAGGGGAGTTGGCGGGCCAATTTAGAACAGAAATACCATGGTCCGTAAACCAGGCACGGGTAGATTTTGCGCTGTGTGCAGGCGCCAAGTCCTGTTGGAACTTGAAATCTCCATCTCCATAGAGCAGGTCAGCAGCAGGAAGCATGAAGTGCTCTAAAACTTGCTGGTAGACGGCTGCGTTGACCCTGGATCTCAGGAAACAGAGTGGACCGACACCAGCAGATGACATGGCACCCCAAACCATCACCCAACCATGCAAATTTTGCATTTCCTTTGGAAATCGAGGTCCCAGAGTCTGGAGGAAGACAGGAGAGGCACAGGATCCACGTTGCCTGAAGTCTAGTGTAAAGTTTCCACCATCAGTGATGGTTTGGGGTGCCATGTCATCTGCTGGTGTCGGTCCACTCTGTTTCCTGAGATCCAGGGTCAACGCAGCCGTCTACCAGCAAGTTTTAGAGCACTTCATGCTTCCTGCTGCTGACCTGCTCTATGGAGATGGAGATTTCAAGTTCCAACAGGACTTGGCGCCTGCACACAGCGCAAAATCTACCCGTGCCTGGTTTACGGACCATGGTATTTCTGTTCTAAATTGGCCCGCCAACTCCCCTGACCTTAGCCCCATAGAAAATCTGTGGGGTATTGTGAAAAGGAAGATGCAGAATGCCAGACCCAAAAACGCAGAAGAGTTGAAGGCCACTATCAGAGCAACCTGGGCTCTCATAACACCTGAGCAGTGCCAGAAACTCATCGACTCCATGCCACGCCGCATTAACGCAGTAATTGAGGCAAAAGGAGCTCCAACCAAGTATTGAGTATTGTACATGCTCATATTTTTCATTTTCATACTTTTCAGTTGGCCAACATTTCTAAAAATCCCTTTTTTGTATTAGCCTTAAGTAATATTCTAATTTTGTGACACACGGAATTTTGGATTTTCATTTGTTGCCACTTCAAATCATCAAAATTAAATGAAATAAACATTTGAATGCATCAGTCTGTGTGCAATGAATAAATATAATGTACAAGTTACACCTTTTGAATGCAATTACTGAAATAAATCAAGTTTTTCAAAATATTCTAATTTACTGGCTTTTACCTGTATATATATATAAACAGAATACAATGATTTGCAAATCCTTTTTAACCTATATTCAATTGAATAAACTGCAAAGACAAGATACTTAACATTCAAACTGGAATACTTAGTAATTTTTTGCAAATATTAGCTCATTTTGAATTTGATGCCTGCAACATGTTTCAAAAAAGCTGGCACAAGTGGCAAAATAGACTGAGAAAGTTGAGGAATGCTCATCAAACACTTATTTGGAACATCCCACAGGTGAACAGACTAATTGAGAACAGGTGGGCGCCATGATTGGGTATAAAAGTTGATTACATGAAATGCTCAAGTCATTCACAAACAAGGATGGGGCGAGGGTCACCACTTTGTGAACAAATGTGTGAAAAAATTGTCGAACAGTTTAAGAACAATATTGCTCAACCAGCTATTGCAAATGAATTTAGGGATTTCACCATCTACGGTCCGTAATATCATCAAAAGGTTCAGAGAATCTGGACAAATCACTGCACGTAAGCGATGACATTACGGACCTTCCATCCCTCAGGCGGTACCGCATCAAAAAGCGACATCAGCGTGTAAAGGATATCACCACAAAAGTGCAAGTTAAAACTCTACTATGCAAAGCCAAAGCCATTTATCAACAACACCCAGAAACGCCGCCGGCTTCGCTGGGCCCGAGCTCATCTAAGATGGACTGATGCAAAGTGGAAAAGTGTTCTGTGGTCTGACGAGTCCACATTTCAAATAATTTTTGGAAACTGTGGACTTCGTGTCCTCCGGACCAAAGAGGAAAATAATCATCCGGATTGTTATAGGCACAAAGTTGAAAAGTCAGCATCTGTGATGGTATGGGGGTGTATTAGTGCCCAAGACATAGGTAACTTACACACCTGTGAAGGCACCATTAATGCTGAAAGGTACATACAGGTTTTGGAGCAACATATGTTGCCATCCAAGCAACGTTACCATGGACGCCCCTGCTTATTTCAGCAAGACAATGCCAAGCCACGTGTTACAACAGCGTGGCTTCATAGTAAAAGAGTGCGGGTACTAGACTGGCCTGCCTGTAGTCCAGACATGTCTCCCATTGAAAATGTGTGGCGCATTATGAAGCCTAAAATACCACAACGGAGACCCCCGGACTGTTGAACAACTTAAGCTGTACATCAAGCAAGAATGGGAAAGAATTCCACCTGAAAAGCTTCAAAAATGTGTCTCCTCAGTTCCCAAACGTTTACTGAGTGTTGTTAAAAGGAAAGGCCATGTAACACAGTAATAAAAATGCCACTGTGCCAACTTTTTTGCAATGTGTTGCTGCCATTTAATTATAAGTTAATGATTATTTGCAAAAAAAAAAAAAGTTTCTTAGTTCGAACGTCAAGTATCTTGTCTTTGCGGTCTATTCAATTGAATATACGTTGAAAAGGATTTGCAAATCATTGTATTCTGTTTTTATTTACGATTTACACAACGTGCCAACTTCACTGGTTTTGGGTTTTGTATATATGCATATATTTAAATACATATATATATATATATATATATATATATATATATATATATATATATATATATATATATATATATATATATATATATATATACGTCTTAATAAGGTTATCCAAAAAATAGTGCTCGATACCGTAGTAGAGCGCAATATATGTATGTGTGGGAAAAAAATCACAAGACTATTTCATCTCTACAGGCCTGTTTCATGAGGGGGGTACCCTCAATCGTCAGGAGATTTTAATGGGAGCATTCACATACCATGGTTTATATAGGGCACAGAGTGGGTGGGTACAGGCTGGCCTAGGGGCGTGGTGATTGGCTCATGTGTTACCTAGGAGGTGTTTCCGTCTATGGCGGCATGTTGTTACAATTTCGCTGCGCTTGTTGAGGGATGACAGGTCTGGACGGTAAATAATAAACAGTTTCTCTTTCAAGCATAGGTTGCATCTTTTATTACCACTATTGTAAGGTGTGCTGGATGCAAGAATTTGCCATGTTATTGAATATTCAACATTATTGTCTTTGAGGTCCCAAATGTGTTTGCTGAGTTCTGTGGTATTTCGCAGGTTTTTGTTCCTGAAAGAAGCCTTGTGATTGTTCCATCTGGTTTTGAATTCTCCCTCGGTTAATCCTACATATGTGTCGGATGTGTTAATGTCCTTGCGTATTACCTTAGATTGGTAGATAACTGATGTTTGTAAGCACCCCCCGTTGAGAGGGCAATCAGGTTTCTTTCGACAATTACATCCTTTGTTGGTTTTGGAGTCGCTCTGTCTGAGGGCCGACGGCTCATTTGCAATTGTTTTGTTGTGGTTTGAGATGATTTGTCGTATATTGTTCATCCAGCTGTAGCTCAATTTAATGTTGTTCTTGTTGAATACTTTTCTTAGGGTGTTGTCTTTGGGAAAGTGTTTGTCAATCAGATTGAGGAATTTGTGTCCAATGTTCGTTGAGACGTTTTTGCTGTATGGGGTGTTGTACCAGATGATGTCGTTCCGTTTTCTGTTCTTTTTTGGCTGGTTTCCTGGCGTGGGTTCATAGGTGAGGGTGAAATTGTATCCGCTTTCATCAAGGGCTTTTTGGTACCCACCACCACGAAAAGAATACCTACCGGAATCAATAAAAGGCTATCGATGCTGTCATCTAGCAAAGCTGAATTTGACCAAGCAACCCCCCCGTACCAAAAAGCCCTTGATGAAAGCGGATACAATTTCACCCTCACCTATGAACCCACGCCAGGAAACCAGCCAAAAAAGAACAGAAAACGGAA
This sequence comes from Nerophis lumbriciformis, assembly GCF_033978685.3. Taxonomy (NCBI): domain Eukaryota; kingdom Metazoa; phylum Chordata; class Actinopteri; order Syngnathiformes; family Syngnathidae; genus Nerophis; species Nerophis lumbriciformis. Next base: position 2,339,324 of record NC_084576.2, read on the forward strand.
CGACATCATCTGGTACAACCCCCCATACAGCAAAAACGTCTCAACGAACATTGGACACAAATTCCTCAATCTGATTGACAAACACTTTCCCAAAGACAACACCCTGAGAAAAGTATTCAACAAGAACAACATTAAATTGAGCTACAGCTGCATGAACAATATACGACAAATCATCTCAAACCACAACAAAACAATTGCAAATGAGCCGTCGGCCCTCAGACAGAGCGACTCCAAAACCAACAAAGGATGTAATTGTCGAAAGAAACCTGATTGCCCTCTCAACGGGGGGTGCTTACAAACATCAGTTGTCTACCAATCTAAGGTAATACGCAAGGACATTAACACATCCGACACATATGTAGGATTAACCGAGGGAGAATTCAAAACCAGATGGAACAATCACAAGGCTTCTTTCAGGAACAAAAACCTGCGAAATACCACAGAACTCAGCAAACACATTTGGGACCTCAAAGACAATAATGTTGAATATTCAATAACATGGCAAATTCTTGCATCCAGCACACCTTACAATAGTGGTAATAAAAGATGCAACCTATGCTTGAAAGAGAAACTGTTTATTATTTACCGTCCAGACCTGTCATCCCTCAACAAGCGCAGCGAAATTGTAACAACATGCCGCCATAGACGGAAACACCTCCTAGGTAACACATGAGCCAATCACCACGCCCCTAGGCCAGCCTGTACCCACCCACTCTGTGCCCTATATAAACCATGGTATGCGAATGCTCCCATTAAAATCTCCTGACGATTGAGGGTACCCCCCCTCATGAAACAGGCCTGTAGAGATGAAATAGTCTTGTGATTTTTTTCCCCACACATACATATATATATATATATATATATATATATATATATATATATATATATATATATATATATATATATATATATATATATATATATATTATATACATATATATATATATATTATATATATTATATTATATTATATATATTAACGCTAAAGTTAATAGCGTTAATATATATAAGTACCAGTAAGAACAAATGCAGAATGATATGTGTGAAGCAGGATGTTTCATGTAATGTGTGTACTGTATGTTGTGATTATAAAGTGCACATTTTGTGCAGAAATATTACTGTACTCCGTTGTACTGCAAAAATAAAAATAAAAAACCCTTATTTCGTGTGTACCACTGAGTACTTTGTACCTGTAACGGAAACGACTGCCCTTGAAGAACAAGTTGCTGCTGGACATGGTGCGCACCTGACTGGACTTCTCCAGCCTTGACGTGACAAACACCACAAGGAACAAGGAAGAAAAAATCATCACAAACATAAGAAGAATTGTTGTAATAATAGCACAGAACCTCTGAAACATAGAGGATCTTTGACTTGTGGGGATTTTTATAAATCAGTCGATCCTTAAAAACAACAGCACACTCCTGTCATAAAGAATATTTGACCATGATTTTGTTGTCGGTTCTTAAAAAAAAGAGCTCCTATTTAAAGGATTGTTGACTTCCAGTGCTAGTCTTTTTTTTTTTATTTTTTTTTTAAAGCAGAGCTCCTGTCATATAGAGGATATTCAACTAGTGCAGTGATTCTTAAACTGTGGTGTGTGTGCCACTAGCGGTACGCCAAGGAATAACTTAAATTAAAGTAGACTATTTTATTTTCCTATATTCAAACACAGTGTTACTGTTCAAACTGTGTGGCCAAAAATATGAAATATACTTGTTAAAAAAACTGCCTTGTTTTAAATGGATACTTAAGCCTACTATGTACCAGAGGTGGGACCAAGTCATTGTTTTGCAAGTCACAAGTAAGTCTCAAGTCTTTGCCCTCAAGTCCGAGTCAAGTCCCGAGTCAAGACAGGCAAGCCCCGAGTCAAGTCCAAAGTCAAGACTGGAAAGTCTCAAGTCAAGTCCTAAGTCCTGCATTTTGAGTTTCGAGTCCTTTCAAGTCCTTTTAACCACAGACTAATATATTAACACAGATTGTGTATGCTTTTCAAACGCTGTATTTATTTATTAAAACAAGTGCATTTTAAATTGCAGGAAAGAAAATTGTGCTGACATTGCACTTTATAATAGCACTATTAACCAGTCATTTTAAACATTAACTCATTCCTTTACAGAACAAACACATTGAAAAATAAAGTGCAAATGTACTTATTTGTACAAAAGTGTTAACATTGAAAAAACATGACATATACGTGAACATAACAAAAAAGTTGTACTTTTTATATGTCAGGGCCCTATGCTGCATTGCATTTGCAAAAGACCAAATTAGCCAAGAGTCTGTCAGTCATTTGTGCACGATGGGGGCGTAGTATGATGCCACCATGGCTGAAAACTCGCTCCACTGGAGCACTGGAGGCAGGCACTGCCAAGACTCTCATGGCCACTCGCAACAGTGAAGGAAGAGTCTTCATGTTCAATGCCCAGAACAAAAGGGGGGAGAGAGTTTTTTTTGGTTGGTGCACTACTTGTAAGTGTATCTTGTGTTTTTTATGTTGATTTAATTAAAAAAAGAGAAAAAAATTTTTTTTCTTGTGCGGCCCGATACCAATCGATCCACGGACCAGTACCGGGCCGCGGCCCGGTGGTTGGGGACCACTGAGGTAAACAACCAACAGTATGTCAGAAAGCTAGCTAAAACGGTACACATATTCATAATATAGTATACATTTTAACTGACCTTTATTTGACTATTTTTGTCTTTTTTTAGGTGGCTAAAATACGCGGTGCTGCTGACCGCCGTCTAACGTTACGTGTGATATATTGACTAACGTAACCCTGCTTAAAAAAAATCACTGAACAAAAAGTATGAATAAGGTAGTGAACTGCAACAGATTCCCGTGTTTGCAATAACGTTATAACGATAGCAGTGAGTTTACAGCCTCACTGATTTAACTACACAGCAAATAAAAGTCACGTTACTTAGCCAATAAACGTTATCTTACATTCAAAACTTACCGTTCTTTGTGCAACTTCAAATGCCGGACGAAGTTGGAAGTTGTTGCCTCTCCATCAGTCATTTTGGAACCGCATGTGTTGCATACTGCAAACCGTTTTGTGTTGACCACCTCGTAATTTTTATACCCAAACAAAATTATTTTAGGTATCATTTTTTGTTCACTGGCGTGTGGTTTGGACATGTCTTCTTCGTTGGTTGTCCTACAATTTGATTGGATGAATGCTGTGTGATGAAAACAAAGTAGATCTAATTTGATTGGCTGTTGTACTGAGAGCACACCAGCTGACACACGCAACGCTGATAGACAAGTACACAATGAAAAATACGGAGCGCTCCCGAAGAACTTTTTCATCTTTGGGTTTTGGGGAAAGTAGCAAGTCGTGTCAAGTCATGTCAATTCAAAAGGCTCAAGTCCAAGTGAAGTCACAAGTCATTGATGTTAAAGTCTAAGTCGAGTTGCAAGTCTTTTTACATTTTGTCAAGTCGAGTCTAAAGTCATCAAATTCATGACTCGAGTCTGACTCGAGTCCAAGTCATGTGACTCGAGTCCACACCTCTGCTATGTACTGTATTCTAATGTTGGTTATTCTGGTGGTAATTGGAGAGCCAAATAATAATGAGGTGGTACTTAGTGGAACAAAGTTTGAGAACCACTGCACGAGTTAAAGATTCTCTACATATGACAGGAGTGCTCTTCTTTTTTCAGGACGTACTGCAAAAAAAAAAAACAATAGTCAAAGATTATTTATACAACAGGAGTCTTCTCTTTTTTTTTTTAAAGACTTACTGATGAAAAAAGTATAAATGATTCAAAGATCCTCTGTATGACAGGAATGAGTGTGCTTTTATTTTTAGGATCCTTAAAAACAAGTATTTTTATTTTGAAATAAGTCCTTAGAAAAGAAGGGCACACCTGTCATTTAAAGAATCTTTGACTAGTGTATTATTTGTATTTTTATCAGTGAATAGATCCTTAAAAACCGCAACACACTCCTGTTACATAGATGATCTTTGACTAATGTATTTCTTTTTTATCAGTGAGTCCTTAAAATAGCATAGAACTCCTGTTGTATTGATGATCTTTGACTCAGTAGCAAGGATTATTCTTTGCCATAAATATTTGAAAAAGAAAATATAGAGCAGTGGTCCCCGTCCGGTACCAGTCCGTGACGCATTTGCTACCGGGCCGCAGAGAAATATTAATTAATTTATAAACTACAGCATTTTCTCCCTGTCCCACTAATCAATAATTATATCTAACCTACTGAACAGTTTACTACCTTGTCAAATGAAAAGCATGTGTTAATCACAAAGATGATATAATTAATTTAACAATAACCTTAGGCTTAGGTCAGTACTAACCAAATAAACATACATTTACATACAATATGTATTATGTTGTGCTAAAATAAATAAACTCAATTAATAATACATATGTTTCTTAACTAAACTGTCTATAAAATTGAAGTGCAAATGAAATACAGCTTCATCACTTTAGTCATAATTTTTGCCCTTGAGAAATTTCTCTACTACTTTAGTGCCAGACTTCTTCTGTTTGTTTTGTATTGTCATTACTGCCACAAGTGGTGGAAAAGTGTATTACAGCTGAGTATCGCTGCTGCCTATACGGACCACAGCTGAAAAACAGATACAGTTAGGTCCATAAATATTTGGACATTGACACAATTTTCAGTATTCCAGCTCTGTACAACACCACAATGGATTAGAAATGAAACAATCAACATGTGCTTTAAGTGCAGACTTTGAGCTTTAATTTGAGGGTATTTACATCCAAATCAGGTGAACGGTGTAGGAATCACAACACATTTTATATGTGCCTTCCACCTTTTAAGGGACCAAAAGTAATTGGACAATTGGCTACTCAGCTGTTCCATGGCCACGTTTGTGTTATTCCCTTGTTTTTTTTTCATTTATTTCATTTACAAAGAGCAGATAAAAGGCCTAGATGGCATTTCAAGTGTGGTATATTCATTTGGAATCTGGGGAGGTCATCTCTTAATATGAAGTCCAAAGAGCTGTCACTATCAGTGAAGCAAGCCATCATTAGGCTGAAAAATCAAAACAAAGCCATCAGATAGATAGCAAAAACATTAGATGTGGCCAAATCAACTGTTTGGTACATTCTTAAAAAGAGAGAACACACTGCTCAGCTCAGCAACACCAAAAGACCTGGAAGACCACGGAAAACAAGTGTGGTGGATGACAGAAAAATCCTTTCCCTCGTCAAGAAAAAGCCCTTCACAACAGTTGGCCAGATGAAGAAAAGTCTCCAGGAGGTAGGTGTATCTGTGTCCAAGTCAACAATTAAGAGACAACTTCTCCAGAGGAAATCCAGAGGGTTCTTCACAAGGTGTAAACCATTGGTGAGCCTCAAAAGCAGGAAGGCCAGATTAGAGTTTGCCAAGAAACATGTAAAAGAGCCAGTGCAGTTCTGTAACAACATCTTATGGACAGATGAGACCAAGATCAACTTGTAGCAGAATGATGGAAAGAGAAGAGTATGGAGGAGGGAAGGAACTGCTCAAGATCCAAAGCATAGCATCTCATCAGTGAAGCATGGTGGTGGTAGTGGCATACATGGCTGCCAGTGGAACTGGATCTCTTATATTTATTGATGATGTGACAGCTGACAGTAGCAGCAGAATGAATTCTGAAGTGTTTGGGGCAATATTATCTGCTCATATTCAGCCAAATGCTTCAAAACTCATTGGACGGTGCTTCACAGTGCAGATGGACAATGACCCCAAGCATACTGCGAAAGCAACCAAATAGTTTTTTAAGGCAAATAAGTGGAATGTCCTGCAATGGCCAAGTCAATCACCTGACCTGAATCCGATTGAGCATGAATTTCCCTTGCTGAAGACAAAACTGAAGGGAAAATGCCCAAAGAACAAGCAGGAAGTGAAGACAGCTGCAGCAGAGGCCCGGCAAAGCATCACCAGGGACCAAACCCAGCGTCTGGTGATGTCTATGGCTTCCACACTTCAGGCTGTCATTGACTGCAAAGGATTTGCAACAAAGTATTAAAAAAATGACAATTTTATTTATGATTATATTAGTTTGTCCAATTACTTTTGGTCCCTCAAAAAGTGGAAGGCACATATAAAATGTGTTGTAATTCCTACACCGTTCACCTGATTTGGATGTAAATACCCTCAAATTAAAGCTCAAAGTCTGCACTTAAAGCAGATCTTGATTGTTTCATTTCAAATCCATTGTGGTGTTGTACAGAGCTGGAATACTGAAAATTGTGTCAATGTCCAAATATTTATGGACCTAACTGTATATTACATTCTAGGGGGCGCTCGCGGCCCAACATTGGTTAAGAAACACTGTAGCCTATCCCAACTGCACTCGGGCGGAAGGCAGTGTACACCCTGGACAAGTCGCCACCTCATTGACAACATGAATGTGAGGAAAAAAGACGACTGTATTATTTAGTCTCCATATGTTTACAGTGTGATAGTAAGTCACACATTCATTTTTAATGCAGCCTTGGAGGCTTTGTGTGAAAGATGATCTTAATATCTCCCCTCTGAAGACTTCCTTCATAAGGAGGAGCCAAAAGGTCTCACGGTCTAGCCTAAACAACTCACTTGTAGAAGGCTTGGTTCTCCACGCCGCACTTCCATAGGTGCTTGCATGCCTCAGGTGTGGGTGCAAAGTAAGTCAGGACCATCTTTTTTTCCTGCACGTTAGAAATAGAAAAAAAGAGGTGCAGGACAATAAAAGGCACGGAGGGCGACAGAAGGCGGAATGATTGACAACACACATGGCGGCAAGTCGTGCCCTCACCTCCTTCTGGGTAGAATTAACGTGAAACATCTTGCCCTCGAACTTCAGTTTGGTCACCTCGTTCCTGTCCAGGGGAGGAGAGCGCAGACGGGCTCATTAAGAGTTCATAAACGGCAAATAGGCAGCAATAGAGCAGAGAAAACAACATTTTGAGAATTTTCCCTGAAGGAAAATGAAGGGAAATAAAAACACTCTTCAACTTCAAGGTCGTGTGATTAAAAAGACATGAATCAATTGAGTGATTAGTCGTCTAATTAATCACACGCTCGCATTGTTTCTTTTTTACAGGTAGCGACAGATGCAAGCATTCCAGCTGTGCGACGGAAAAGCAAACTGGATTGCCACTTTATTAGGTACACCACATCTTAAAGGGGGTCAATAGCAGAACTTGACTGTCATTTAGATCACGTTTGTTGTTGTCATTTACACTCAATAAATAATGTCCACAAAAATGCTGTGGAGTTGAAAAGAAGAACAATTTTATGACACTGTGTTTGATAAGGGTTAAGGAAACAAACTAATACAATTATATCAATGTTAAAGTACTGGTAATGAATATATATATGTATATATATATATATATATATGTATACATATATATACATTTATATATATGCATAGATACATATATGTATCTATGTATATATATATATATATATATATATATATATATATATATATATATATATATTTTATATATATATATATATATATATATATATATATATACATAGATACATATATATATTTTATATATATATATATATATATATATATATATATATATATATATATATATATATATATATATATATATATATATACATAGATACATATATGTATCTATGCATATATATAAATGTATATATATGTATACATATATATATATATATATATATATATATATATATATATATATATATATATATATATGTATGTGTGGGGAAAAAAAATCACAAGACTATTTCATCTCTACAGGCCTGTTTCATGAGGGGGGGTACCCTCAATCGTCAGGAGATTTTAATGGGAGCATTCGCATACCATGGTTTATATAGGGCACAGAGTGGGTGGGTACAGGCTGGCCTAGGGGCGTGGTGATTGGTTCATGTGTTACCTAGGAGGTGTTTCCGTCTATGGCGGCATGTTGTTACAATTTCGCTGCGCTTGTTGAGGGATGACAGGTCTGGACGGTAGATAATAAACAGTTTCTCTTTCAAGCATAGGTTGCATCTTTTATTACCACTATTGTAAGGTGTGCTGGATGCAAGAATTTGCCATGTTATTGAATATTCAACATTATTGTTTTTGAGGTCCCAAATGTGTTTGCTGAGTTCTGTGGTATTTCGCAGGTTTTTGTTCCTGAAAGAAGCCTTGTGGTTGTTCCATCTGGTTTTGAATTCACCCTCGGTTAATCCTACATATGTGTCGGATGTGTTAATGTCCTTGCGTATTACCTTAGATTGGTAGACAACTGATGTTTGTAAGCATCCCCGTTGAGGGGGCAATCAGGTTTCTTTCGACAGTTACATGCTTTGTTGGTTTTGGAGTCGTTCTGACTGGGGGTCGACGGCTCATTTGCAATTGTTTTGTTGTGGTTTGAGATGATTTGTCGTATATTGTTCATGCAGCTGTAGCTCAATTTGATGTTGTTCTTGTTGAATACTTTTCTTAGGTTGTTGTCTTTGGGAAAGTGTTTGTCAATCAGATTGAGGAATTTGTGTCCAATGTTCGTTGAGACGTTTTTGCTGTATGGGGGGTTGTACCAGATGATGCCGTTTCGTTTTCTGTTCTTTTTTGGCTGGTTTCCTGGCGTGGGTTCATAGGTGAGGGTGAAATTGTATCCAGCCTGTACCCACCCACTCTGTGCCCTATATAAACCATGGTATGCGAATGCTCCCATTAAAATCTCCTGACGATTGAGGGTACCCCCCTCATGAAACAGGCCTGTAGAGATGAAATAGTCTTGTGATTTTTTTTCCCCACACATACATATATTGCGCTCTACTACGGTATCGAGCACTATTTTTTGGATAACCTTATTAAGACATATATATATATATATATAAACCCCGTTTCCATATGAGTTGGGAAATTGTGTTAGATGTAAATATAAACGGAATACAATGATTTGCAAATCATTTTCAACCCATATTCAGTTGAATATGCTACAAAGACAACATGTTTGATGTTCAAACTGATAAACATTTTTTTTTTTTGCAAATAATCATTAACTTTAGAATTTGATGCCAGCAACACGTGACAAAGAAGTTGGGAAAGGTTGCAATAAATACTGATAAAGTTGAGGAATTGTTTATTGTTTATTGAATGGATCCCCATTAGCTGACGCCAAGGCGACTGCTAGTCTTCCTGGGGTCCATATAGGAGCATACAAAATGAAAAATGCAAAGAATACATGCAATAACAGACATTATACAATGGAAAAATACAACATAAGATAAAAAGCTAGTTAAAACCAGTATTAAAAATTCTCGTCATGTGGGCAGCTGCAATAGGTGTATCTTCAAAGCTGTCTTGAATGACAATTTACTTTGTGAGAGATTAATGTGAGATGGCAACCCATTCCAGAATGATGTACATCTATACATGACTGTATGTTTGAGGAGATTGGTCCTGGGAGCAGGAAGTGCCAAATAGCCATTGCTGGCATTCCTAGTGTCATGAATATGTGTGTTAGTTGATTTTAAAAACTGTTTGTAAAAGTAATCTGGTGATTGATCTAAAATGATAGTTCTAAAGAACATAATGAGACTACAATGCATCTTTTGTTCAACAGACAACCAGGACAGGCGTGAATGCATAAATGCAATATTAGTGTGCAAAGAACATTTAAGTAGCAGTCTAGCCGCTCTGTTCTGAACAAGTTGCAGTTTGTTCAGGTCAGACTTAGTCGTAGCGGACCATATTATAGGACAGTAATGAAGATGACAGAAAACCAAGGACTGTATGACTTGAGCCATTGTTGAGGATGTCAAGAAGGTGGAGCACTTCCTGACCATGGCTAAACCTCTTCCCATTCTCATTGAAATACCATTAATATGATCAGACCATGACAGTTGACTGTCTAATAGCACACCAAGCAATTTTGCTTTTTTGACCTGCTCAATACGTATGTCTGACATTAAAATATGAAGCTGTGGGTCATCAACAAGCATATGCCTGGATCCAAAAAGAATGCTTTTTGTTTTGTCAATATTCACAACAAGTTTACTATCATTTACCCAGCGTGACATTCTCTCCAGGTCCTGATTTAAGTTGTTTTCTAGGTCATTTAAGGTAGAGGCAGTACTGTACATCTGCATACATAACCATATTGGTGTTTGTTGTAACACAGGGAAGATCATTAGTAAAAATAATAAAAAGTAAAGGACCTAAGCAGCTTCCTTGAGGCACGCCGCAGTAATTGTACTTGCGTTCAGATAGGCTACCATTAAAACACACTCTCTGTGATCTTGCTGATAGATAGCTCAACATCCAAGAAAGTGACATACTATTAAAACCATATTTTCTCAGTTTGGAGATCATTATGTTGTGATCTATGACATCGAATGCCGCACTAAAGTCAATCAGGACAGTACCAACCATCTTCTTGACATCCATTTGTGACAGCCAGTCATCAGTCAGCTGAGCTAGAGCAGTAGATGTTGAGTGACCTTGCCTATAAGCATGCTGGGAACCCGACATCAGTTTGTTGTAGGTAAAGTAATCTTGAATTTGTTTGAAAACAACTTTTTCCATCAATTTACTAAGAACAGGAAGTATGCTTATTGGTCTACTATTTATACCAGTAAAATCTTTATTTTTGTCCTTGGGTAGAGGGATGACCTTAGCCTCCTTCCAAACCCCAGGAAAGACTCCATATCTTAATGATTTATTAAATATATGACAAATCGGAGTTGATACATGGCATGCCGCAATTCTTAACAATTTGCCATCTAGCATGTCCGTCCCAGCAGGTTTATCAGATGGCAGTGATAACAACAATTTCTCAATATCAGAACTACTAACTGGTACAAAATCGAACCTGCAGTTTTTACCCTTCATTATATGATTTTCAATTAATGTGCATGAGGAGGAGCCATCAGAAGGCGTCATATTCACTCTCAGATTTTCCACCTTGTTTGTGAAGTAATTATTAAAATATGTGGCAATTTCCATTGGCTTAGTCAGGTAAGCTCCATCAACTTCTATATACGAATTTGTTTTACATGATGCTGATCTTCCCATTATTTGATTTAAAATGTTCCACAATTGTTTTCCATCATGTCTAAAGTCATAGATCTTTGTCTGATAATATACCTTTTTATTACTTCTATTTATTTTAGTTACACGATTTCTTAATTTACGATAGATCATTGCATCAGAAAGTAGACCAGAAGAGTCTGCCAACTTTTTAGCCTGGTTACGTTGCTTCATAAGTGCTTTGAGCTCATTCCCTAACCAAGGGGCGCCATTTGCCTTGACAGTTGTTTTCCTGACAGGAGCATGCTTATCTACAATCTGCAAAAATAACTTCATGAATGTGCTCAAAGCCGCTTCGGGATCCTCCTCAAGACACACAATTTCCCAGTTAACATGTTTCACATCATCTATAAATTTTACTTCATTAAAATATTTATAAGATCTTTTATGTATAGTCACACTAGGAGCTTTGGAGAGCTTGGTCTTCCTCCTTATTGCAATTAAGTTGTGATCCGTAAAGCCAAGAGCTATTGATACTGTTTTAGTGCATTTATCAGGAACATTAGTGAATAGGTGGTCAATGCATTTGGATGACTTTAGCCCATTTCTATTTATAGTTGATCTGGTTGGTAGTGTAATAGTCTGTGTGAGGTTACAGGCATTAGTTACAGCAATAAGTTTCTTTTTCAGCGGGCACATAGCAGACCAATCAATGTTTGTGTCCCCAGTAAAATATATCTCTCTGTTTTCATCACTAGATTCATCCAACATCTTGCATATTAAATCCAGGTATTTTATATCGGCACTAGGTGGTCTATAGCAGCACCCAACCAGTATGGGTTTGGTCTGTGGCAGGTGAACCTGGATCCACAGGGCCTCAATATCAGCCAACATTAAATCATGTCTTACTTTCACAGGAATGTGACTCTGCACATACACAGCTACACCTCCACCATATCTTGTTCTATCCTTCCTAAAAATTGTGTATCCATCTACAGCTAATTCATCATCCTCAAAAGAGGAGTCAAGATGGGTTTCAGATATTGCCATAATGTGTATATCATTAGACTTCATTATCATACATAAATCAGGGATTTTATTTCTTAAGCTACAGATATTCAAGTGAGCTATCAGTAGGCCTTTGCCGGGTAGTTTAAGGTTGTATGAAACCATGATGAAGAGAGAGAGCGATTGATGACTTATATTGCTTTTTACAATTGACCCTGAAACACAGTAGTGTAGGCCTGCTTTGAGGCATAAAAAGCCGTACAGGTAGACATATATAACAACGCCCAACTAGTACATAGGCATGACATCTGCAACTGCAGCAAACAACTAAAGATTTAAAAAAACTAAAGAATAAAAAAGGGAAACAATGAGTGACAGTCATGATGTGTGTGTGAAAAGTGCCCATGAGTAGACACAGGGGTCCTACCTCGCTGCAGATAGTTCCTCAGATATCGAATTTGTCCAAATCACTGATGTCGTTGATGACCATGACTTTCTCCTCTTCTGGGGTGGTACCATTCAGCTTGATAAACACTTTACAGCTAGCAGTCCATGTAGACTGAATTTTGCTTTGCTTCCTCAGGATTCGTGCGCGCCTGGCGATCTCACCATTCCTTTTGGTGAGGTGTTCGTTAATGTACACCTCCGTTCCTTTTAATTTGCGACCCTGTTTTAGGATCGCGATCTTGTTCTTTCTGTTGGTGAAGCGAATGATGATCGCTGGTGTTGCTCCTTTGGTTCTCGTAGGCAGGGTGTGACAGGCTTCAATGTCGCTCCTGTCCACGGAGATCCTCATGCTCCCCAAAAAGCTGACCACCTGCTGCTCCAGTGATTCCACCTCTGACTCCGATTGAACTCCCTCCCGCCCTACGGGACCGTTCTCCCGGGCTGCCACACTGGCGTATGACCGATGCTTGGTCTTAAGTCCGCTGACGATCACGTTGTTCATGCGGGAGTACTGCTCCAAGTCGGCCACGCGACATTCCAAAACTTTTATAGCTTTGTCTTTCTCCGTGTTCAGTCTTTTGAGTGACTGAATGTCACCCATCAGATCCACAATTTTCTTTTGCTGGTCAGCAATTGTTGCGATCTCAGCAGACAAGAACTCAAGAGATTTCTTAATTTCTTCCATGTCGTCCTCAGGGGGGCTAACCACTCTCCTTGGCTTCGGACCCATGCTAACCTGGGCCACGGCTGAAGGTGAGCCGAGCCCGGCTGCAGTGCAACTTGGATCTAGGCTAGAAACGAGCCACACCAACGTAGACACTTAGCGACGCCGGAATTGACTATTTTACCGGGCACTCAAGGGCTAATGCCCGCCCGATTGGCACAGCACACGCCGCTCTGGTCGCTCTGTTGCTGCACGCCGTGAGAAAGTTTCGCGAATGCTCATCAAACACTTATTTGGAACATCCCACAGGTGTGCAGGCTAATTGGGAACAGGTGGGTGCCATGATTGGGTATAAAAACAGCTTCCCAAAAAATGCTCAGTCTTTCACAAGAAAGGATGGGGCGAGGTACACCCCTTTGTCCACAACTGCGTGAGCAAATAGTCAAACAGTTTAAGAACAACGTTTCTCAAAGTGCAATTGCAAGAAATTTAGGGATTTCAACATCTACGGTCCATAATATCATCAAAAGGTTCATGTATCAAAAACCGACATCAATCTCTCAAGGATATCACCACATGGGCTCAGGAACACTTCAGAAAACCACTGTCACTAAATACAGTTGGTCGCTACATCTGTAAGTGCAAGTTAAAGCTCTACTATGCAAAGCGAAAGCCATTTATCAACAATATCCTGAAACGCCGCCGGCTTCTCTGGGCCCGAGATCATCTAAGATGGACTCATGCAAAGTGGAAAAGTGTTCTGTGGTCTGACGAGTCCACATTTCAAATTGTTTTTGGAAATATTCGACATTGTGTCATCCGGACCACAGGGGAAGCGAACCATCCAGACTGTTATCGACGCAAAGTTCAAAAGCCAGCATCTGTGATGGTATGGGGGTGCATTAGTGCCCAAGGCATGGGTAACTTACACATCTGTGAAGGCACCATTAATGCTGAAAGGTACACACAGGTTTTGGAACAACATATGCTGCCATCTAAGCGCCGCCTTTTTCATGGACGCCCCTGCTTATTTCAGCAAGACAATGCCAAGCCACATTCAGCACGTGTTACAACAGCGTGGCTTCGTAAAAAAAGAGTGCGGGTACTTTCCTGACCCGTCTGCAGTCCAGACCTGTCTCCCATCGAAAATGTGTGGCGCATTATGAAGCGTAAAATACGACAGCGGAGACCCCGGACTGTTGAACGACTGAAGCTCTACATAAAACAAGAATGGGAAATAATTCCACTTTCAAAGCTTCAACAATTAGTTTCCTCAGTTCCCAATCGTTTATTGAGTGTTGTTAAAAGAAAAGGTGATGTAACACAGTGGTGAACATGCCCTTTCCCAACTACTTTGGCACGTGTTGCAGCCATGAAATTCTAAGTTAATTATTATTTGCAAAAAAAAATAAAGTTTATGAGTTTGAACATCAAATATCTTGTCTTTGTAGTGCATTCAATTGAATATGGGTTGAAAAGGATTTGCAAATCATTGTATTCCGTTTATATTTACATCTAACACAATTTCCCAACTCATATTGAAACGGGGTTTGTACAAAAATCTACTACTCTGCTTGCGTGTCAGCAGACTGGGGTAGATCCTGCTGAAATCCTATGTATTGAATGAATAGAGAATTGTTTTGAATCGGAAAAATATCGTTTTTGAATCGAGAATCACGTTGAATCGAAAAAAATCGATTTATAATCGAATCGTGACCCCAAGAATCGATATTGAATCGAATCGTGGGACACCCAAAGATTCGCAGCCCTAATATTTACTCCCAATTGAATGCAACAATATGTTTAATAATAATAATAATAATAATTATTATAATGATAATGTGCTTGTAGTTTATAATCTTTATAACCTACAAGCACATTATTGTTGCTTTTATTTAATTGCATCATAAAGACTAAGATAATATTTATCACCTCCATTAAATAAGAACTTCCTGTCCAGGTGAACTCACCATTTAAGAAAATGAACTCTCTTGTTTCCCTGCAGGACCACAAAACCAAACGGTGTGAAGGCAAGAAAAGCTGGGTTCCCTGACACGTCCTGGAAGAATTGTAAATATGAATATGATGACACAAACAAAACTGTTCAACAGGCAAGCACAGTGGCAACATTTGGTGTTGTTGTTGTTGTTGTTGTTGTTGTTTACAAGCCGCAAGCCCAAGTCTACCTTGCATGGATGTGGATCAACACCATATGTCTCCAACATCTGGGCTTTCTGCAGGAAATTACGCTCTGATGTTTCAGGTGTCTGTCCACTGCGAGGGGAAATAACACATCAAAATACATATATATATATATATATATATATATATATATACATATATATATATACATATAAACACACATATAAATATATTTAAAAAAATAAAAATTATATATATATATTTGTATATATATATATATATGCATATATAATATATACATATACACACATATATACACACTATAATATATATATATATAAAATCACCAAACGTGAGATTTAACAGCCGCAGTTTAACTGAGAGTGAAGGAAGCTGCCACTAGTGGGCAGCAGAGTATCATCTAGCGGAACAACAACATTGTTGTGTCTCACTGCAATTCACAAATGTTTATTTTTGTTAATTGTATATTTCTTTAAATATAGTTCTTGTACACTTAAGTGTACAAGAACACAACCAATCATGGGATTTATCTCAGCCCATCAGTGAAAAACATATGTTAACAATGAAAAATATAATTGTCGCTTATACAATGAATAACATTTGAAAATAACATCCATCCATCCATCCATCTTCTTCCGCTTATCCGAGGTCGGGTCGCGGGGGCAGCAGCCTAAGCAGGGAAGCCCAGACTTCCCTCTCCCCAGCCACTTCGTCCAGCTCCTCCCGGGGGATCCCGAGGCGTTCCCAGGCCAGCCGGGAGACATAGTCTTCCCAACGTGTCCTGGGTCTTCCTCGTGGCCTCCTACCGGTCGGACATGCCCTAAACACCTCCTTAGGGAGGCGCTCGGATGGCATCCTGACCAGATGCCCGAACCACCTCATCTGGCTCCTCTCCATGTGGAGGAGCAGCGGCTTTACTTTGAGCTCCCCCCGGATGACAGAGCTTCTCACCCTATCTCTAAGGGAGAGCCCCGCCACCCGGCGGAGGAAACTCATTTCGGCCGCTTGTACCCGTGATCTTGTCCTTTCGGTCAGAACCCAAAGCTCATGACCATAGGTGAGGATGGGAACGTAGATCGACCGGTAAATTGAGAGCTTTGCCTTCCGGCTCAGCTCCTTCTTCACCACAACGGATCGATACAGCGTCCGCATTACTGAAGACGCCGCACCGATCCGCCTGTCGATCTCACGATCCACTCTTCCCTCACTCGTGAACAAGACTCCGAGGTACTTGAACTCCTCCACTTGGGGCAAGATCTCCTCCCCAACCCGGAGATGGCACTCCACCCTTTTCCGGGCGAGAACCATGGACTCGGACTTGGAGGTGCTGATTCTCATCCCAGTCGCTTCACACTCAGCTGCGAACCGATCCAGTGAGAGCTGAAGATCCTGGCCAGATGAAGCCATCAGGACCAAATCATCTGCAAAAAGCAGAGACCTAATCCTGCAGCCACCAAACCGGATCCCTTCAACGCCTTGACTGCGCCTAGAAATTCTGTCCATAAAAGTTATGAACAGAATCGGTGACAAAGGGCAGCCTTGGCGGAGTCCAACCCTCACCGGAAACGTGTCCGACTTACTGCCGGCAATGCGAACCAAGCTCTGACACTGATCATACAGGGAGCGGACCGCCACAATCAGACAGTCCGAAACCCCATACTCTCTGAGCACTCCCCACAGGACTTCCCGAGGGACACGGTCGAATGCCTTCTCCAAGTCCACAAAGCACATGTAGACTGGTTGGGCAAACTCCCATGCACCCTCAAGGACCCTGCCGAGAGTATAGAGCTGGTCCACAGTTCCACGACCAGGACCAAAACCACACTGTTCCTCCTGAATCCGAGGTTCGACTATCCGGCGTAGCCTCCTCTCCAGTACACCTGAATAGACCTTACCGGGAAGGCTGAGGAGTGTGATCCCACGATAGTTAGAACACACCCTCCGGTTCCCCTTTTTAAAGAGAGGAACCACCACCCCGGTCTGCCAATCCAGAGGTACTGCCCCCGATGTCCACGTGATGCTGCAGAGTCTTGTCAACCAAGACAGCCCCACAGCATCCAGAGCCTTAAGGAACTCCGGGCGGATCTCATCCACCCCCGGGGCCTTGCCACCGAGGAGCTTTTTAACTACCTCAGCAACCTCAGCCCCAGAAATAGGAGAGCCCACCACAGACTCCCCAGGCACTGCTTCCTCATTGGAAGACGTGTTGGTGGGATTGAGGAGGTCTTCGAAGTATTCCCTCCACCGATCCACAACTTCCGCAGTCGAGGTCAGCAGAACACCATCCGCACCATACACGGTGTTGGTAGTGCACTGCTTCCCCTTCCTGAGGCGGCGGATGGTGGTCCAGAATCGCTTCGAAGCCGTCCGGAAGTCGTTTTCCATGGCTTCCCCGAACTCCTCCCATGTCCGAGTTTTTGCCTCCGCGACCGCTGAAGCCGCAAACCGCTTGGCCTGTCGGTACCTGTCCGCTGCCTCAGGAGTCCCATGAGCCAAAAGAACCCGATAGGACTCCTTCTTCAGCTTGACGGCATCCCTCACCGCCGGTGTCCACCAACGGGTTCTAGGATTACCGCCACGACAGGCACCAACTACCTTGCGGCCACAGCTCCAATCAGCCGCCTCGACAATAGAGGCGCGGAACATGGTCCATTCGGACTCAATGTCCAGCACCTCCCTCGTGACATGTTCAAAGTTCTTCCGGAGGTGGGAATTGAAACTCTCTCTGACAGGAGACTCTGCCAGACGTTCCCAGCAAACCCTCACAATGCGTTTGGGCCTGCCAGGTCTGTCCGGCAATAACATAATTTTATTAAATGTACATTTTAAATGTTATACTAATCATGTCAGGGGAAAAATATATAATAATAATAATAATAATAATAATAATAATAATAATAATAATAATAATAATAATAATAAATAACGATAAAAGCAATAATAACACAAATTAGTTTTAAGTTTTTTTTTTTTAACTATGTATTTATGTATTATTGTTATTATTACTGCATTTTAAATATAATTCTTATTGTAATAAAAATTACAATGAATTAAATGTACATAATTTTATCATTAAATATAAAATGGGTGGGAAAATAAGGTTGATATTAAATAATTGAAAAGCCCTAACACTACATATTTATTTGTAATGTTTTATTTTTTACAGCATACATATGTATATTTATATGCATTATTAACTTTACATATTATAATCTTTTTTTTTTTTTTAATAACTACAACGGATAAAATATACATTATTCTATCAACAAAACTATTTTCAATATCGTTAAATATGCTGGAGTAATCCTACGAGGGAAATGAAGGATAATATATTTTTTTAAAGTAAAAATAATAATAATAATATATTCATTGTTTTAACATATGTACATATGTCTTATTTATAGAATATATTCAATACTGTTATTGTATTTTAAACATCATAATAATAATAATGTATGATACATTTAAACAACATTTACAAATGATTAAAGTACAACTCACTTCTGCTCTCAGCACACTATACTGCACAATAATAATCTTTGGTTCAAATGATTACCTCTTAAGTTTGTATTCAATTTTTGCACAACATTGGGTGTGTTCCTGATAAAGTGGTTGATGTGTGTATGCGTGTGTGTGTGAGTGTGTGTCTGTATGTGTCTTCAGCATTAGAACCACACTGCATCATCTTCATCGAGTATGAATATTAAATGTTGTGAGTGAACATGTAGAGTCGTTTAATCGTTGCTGTCAATCAACTACGATGCCTGTCAGTCAATGACATTCTGTAAATGTCAGAGCGAGTGAGTTACTTATCAAGGAAGTACTCAACGTGTCTTCTTACATCAGCTCTATCTTGTGTATGTCTGAGATCCGGCGCTCCAGTTTCTCCGAATGTTTGGGGAAGAACTGGAATTTGGAGCTGTAACCTTCGGGATGCTTGCCGGGGTCGTAATCGCCGATCTCAGCTAAAAAAGGAAGGAAGTGTAAAGTTAAACACTGCTGCTTCACTGAGATGACCCCGATGATGCAGAATGGTCTTCCAACTACAGTCATGTTTAATTCATGAGCCCCCCCCCCTCTGGGGAACACGCCTACTAGCTTCCAACACTGCTTGCTATGATCTTATCAACACTGTGCAGGTTTGCTCGAGGAAGAGGACAGGCCAGATAAGCACTTCAAACATATTCAATGTTGCCTATGCTCTCATTTTTGGCTATATTTGGTATTACAGCGTCACTTATTTATCACAGATAATTTGTTCCAGGCTTGACTGTGGTCAACAAATTTCTGCAAAGTAGAATTAATACATTGAATGTTTTCATAGACAGAGCATTCCAAAAAACTGTTTACGATCTCCTAAACACCCATATAATCACCTCACCGGTAGCCTAGAGGATCTTCCAAGCGTCATCGATATGGCCTTCACCCGGCCACTACAAAATGGTCACGGCGGGGAAATACTTTATCACATCCTGGGTAACTTGTCTAAGTTAGAACTGATTTTCGATGTGCTGAAACCAAGGGCCTAAGTTGGTCTGTCAAAATTTGGTCAATTTGACAGTCGCAGTTACCACAGTTGTCCCATGTTTTAAGACACTGTGTTAGATAAGGGGTAAGTAAACAAACTAATACAATTATATTAATGTTAAAGTACTGATAATGAATATATATATATAATATATAAGAATATATATATATAAGAATATATAAGAAAACGAAACGGCATCATCTGGTACAACCCCCCATACAGCAAAAACGTCTCAACGAACATTGGACACAAATTCCTCAACCTGATTGACAAACACTTTCCCAAAGACAACAACCTAAGAAAAGTATTCAACAAGAACAACATCAAATTGAGCTACAGCTGCATGAACAATATACGACAAATCATCTCAAACCACAACAAAACAATTGCAAATGAGCCGTCGACCCCCAGTCAGAACGACTCCAAAACCAACAAAGCATGTAACTGTCAAAAGAAACCTGATTGCCCCCTCAACGGGGGATGCTTACAAACATCAGTTGTCTACCAATCTAAGGTAATACGCAAGGACATTAACACATCCGACACATATGTAGGATTAACCGAGGGTGAATTCAAAACCAGATGGAACAACCACAAGGCTTCTTTCAGGAACAAAAACCTGCGAAATACCACAGAACTCAGCAAACACATTTGGGACCTCAAAGACAATAATGTTGAATATTCAATAACATGGCAAATTCTTGCATCCAGCACACCTTACAATAGTGGTAATAAAAGATGCAACCTATGCTTGAAAGAGAAACTGTTTATTATCTACCGTCCAGACCTGTCATCCCTCAACAAGCGCAGCGAAATTGTAACAACATGCCGCCATAGACGGAAACGCCTCCTAGGTAACACATGAACCAATCACCACGCCCCTAGGCCAG